>NC_041390.1:594663663-594698413 GCF_002162155.2 Triticum dicoccoides
GGCGCGCTCGGCCAAGGCCTCCATGCGTGAGCCGCGAGCACGGGCGTGGCCAGAGCGCTCCACGGCGGCGCGCGCGGCCAGGGCCTCCCGGCGGGCACCGTGCGCACGGGCGCGACTAGGGCACTCCACCACGGCACCCCTCCCCCCTCTGTACGGTCGCGACCAGGGCCTCTGGCGGTCGCCGCGAGCACGAGTTCCCGGCCGAAACTCGTTGGATCCAGGCGCAGCGGAGGGCTGGGGAAGCTTGGCGACATCGGGGCGGCGCGGCGAGGTTGAGTCCATCCATGGCGCGGGAATGGCTGTTGCTCCTGTTTGAGAGAGAGGGAAATCAGGGAGGAAGGAGGAGGAGAAAAACAAAGGGGCGGCGAGGGGAGCTCCAGCAGCTTGACATCGGCGGCCAGGTCTCAGATGGCCGTCGACCAACAAGGGCGGCCAGCCGCGCTGGCGGCACCAGTGTGCTTATAAGCCCATTAACTGTTTGTTGAAATGCCCACAAGAAAAAGAATTTTAAAAGAGACAACCAGATGAGTCACTTACAGGTGGGTCCCTTGTCCAACTCAGCATATTGTCCACACAAGCATGCCACATCAGCCTGACAGATGGGCCCAACTTATCAGTTTCACTGTTTTCGCATGTTTATCAGACAATCAGTGCTCCCCGTTAGTCATTAGGCACAAAATTGATGGTTTTTTGTGCCCTGTCCGAAAAGTGGTACTAAGTTGTTATCCTATCTCCAAATGTGATGGTTTTGGATAAATAACTCGTTGATCTGCAACCGGATTAAGTTTCCTGCTCGTTACCTAATCTGATCACCAAAGCTGCACTTAAAAAAGCAGAGGGGCCCCTCCCTAAGCTGGCCAAAAGAAGACACTAAAGTACGACCGACAGTTTATATTATCCATGAAAAGGTGAGTAGAGTGCTGCTCCATGCCATGCATGCATGCTCCTCGTTTGATTACATTATTATCCGCTGTTAGGATTTCGCTTTAGCAGATGTCGTGCTTCACTTTCTGGCAAAGATTCTCGTACCGTTCGGGTTTTTTTGTGCAGCAAGGTTTGGGAGCAAATCGTGCAGGCGGGCACAGGAGTTTGAGGGTGGCTCCCTACAGCAGTGGTGGCCACTGGGACAAAATTCCTGTTCTGACTTTTTCTGCAAAATTAATCATGAATTGACCTTGTTTTAAAAATATTTTTGTATCTGACCTTTTTTATAACGCTAACATCCTTGGCGTCTGGTTTGCACGGCAGACGCCAGGATGCATGGCGTTTGGACCTGGCCCACACTTGCCTAGTTGGCGCTTATGTGGCGACATAGAGACGCCATCCATCTTGGCGTTTGGAGCAAACGCCATAGCTCCTGGCGTTTGGTCCTTCCTTCACTTAAAGAAACGGCTACATGCATCTTTAGTGAAGTTGCTTAACTCACGTAATTAAAAGCCCGCTGACCATCGTTGCAAAACGAATTAACCGGCACCTAAATGCATCCAATGACAACAAAAGGAGCAGATTTCTGGGAGATTAATATGGCAGTTTGATTTTTAATTAATTAATCGCATAGATGATTTACTTTTCTATAATATCTGCTGTTGTTAGCCGTCTAAAGACATCTCTAATGTTGTCCCTCAAACCTCTCGTAACCGTCTGAACCGTGCTATCCGGACTGTGGAAACCATCCAACACAGTCTTGTGTTGGTCCGTGGTGTGGTTCGCACGTATTTTCTCTCGTAAACCCGAAACAAAACGTGCGGGAGCTCTGCGGGAGTCCGGACCGCTGTCACGTCTACTTCTGACCGCCCTGGCCCATCCAAACCCCTCCTTCCTCGCCTGTGCGCGCTTCCAGCTCGAAACGGTTAGCGCCTATCTGATGGGTTTCGTAGTAATTTCAAAAATTTCCTACGCACACGCAAGATCATGTGATGCATAGCAACGAGAGGGGAGAGTGTTGTCTACGTACCCAACGCAGACCGACTGCGGAAGCGCTGACACGACGTAGAGGAAGTAGTCGTACGTCTTCACGATCCAACCGATCAAGCACCTAAACTACGGCACCTCCGAGTTCGAGCACACGTTCAGCTCGATGACGATCCCCGGACTCCGATCCAGCAAAGTGTCGGGGAAGAGTTCCGTCAGCACGACGGCGTGGTGACGATCTTGATGAACTACAGCAGCAGGGCTTCGCCTAAACTCCGCTACAGTATTATCGAGGAATATGATGGCAGGGGGCACCGCACACGGCTAAGGAATAGATCACGTGGATCAACTTGTGTGTCTAGAGGTGTTCCCTGCCTCCGTATATAAAGGAGCCAAGGGGGAGGGGTGCGGCCAGCCCAATGGAGGCGCAGGAGGAGTCCTACTCCTACCGGGAGTAGGACTCCCCCCCCCATCCTATTCCAAATAGGATTCCCAAGGGGGAAAGAGAGAGAGAGAGGTGCCCGGCCACCTCTCCTAGTCCTAGTTGGACTAGGGGAGGGGGGGAGGCGCGCAGCCCACCATGGGCAGCCCCTTTCACTTTTCCACTAAAGCCCAATAAGGCCCATATGGCTCCCGGGGGGTTCCGGTAACCTTCCGGTAATCCGGTAAAATCCCAATTTCACCCGGAACACTTCTGATATCCAAATATAGGCTTCCAATATATCAATCTTTACGTCTCGACCATTTCGAGACTCCTCGTCATGTCCGTGATCACATCCGGGACTCCGAACAACCTTCGGTACATCAAAATGCATAAACTCATAATATCATTGTCATCGTAACCTTAAGCGTGCGGACCCTACGGGTTCGAGAACGATGTAGACATGACCGAGACACGTCTCCGTTCAATAACCAATAGCGGGACCTGGATGCCCATATTGGCTCCTACATATTCTATGAAGATCTTTATCGGTCAGACCGCATAACAACATACGTTGTTCCCTTTGTCATCGGTATGTTACTTGCCCGAGATTCGATCGTCGGTATCCAATACCTAGTTCAATCTCGTTACCGGCAAGTCTCTTTACTCGTTCTGTAATACATCATCTCGCAACTAACTCATTAGTTGCAATGCTTGCGAGGCTTATGTGATGTGCATTACCGAGAGGGCCCAGAGATACCTCTCCGACAATCGGAGTGACAAATCCTAATCTCGAAATACGCCAACCCAACATCTACCTTTGGAGACACCTGTAATGCTCCTTTATAATCACCCAGTTATGTTGTGACGTTTGGTAGCACCCAAGGTGTTCCTCCGATAAACGGGAGTTGCATAATCTCATAGTCATAGGAACATGTATAAGTCATGAAGAAAAGCAATAGCAACATACTAAATGATCGGGTGCTAAGCTAATGGAATGGGTCATGTCAATCAGATCATTCAACTAATGACGTGACCTCGTTAATTAAATAACAACTCCTTTGTCTATGGTTAGGAAACATAACCATCTTTGATTAACGAGCTAGTCTAGTAGAGGCATACTAGTGACACTCTGTTTGTCTATGTATTCACACATGTATTATGTTTCTGGTTAATACAATTCTAGCATGAATAATAAACATTTATCATGATATAAGGAAATAAATAATAACTTTATTATTGCCTCTAGGGCATATTTCCTTCAGTCTCCCACTTGCACTAGAGTCAATAATCTAGATTACACTGTAATGATTCTAACACCAATGGAGCCTTGGTGTTGATCATGTTTTGCTCGTGGAAGAGGCTTAGTCAACGGGTCTGCAACATTCAGATCCGTATGTATCTTGCAAATCTCTATGTCTCCCACCTGGACTAGATCCCGGATGGAATTGAAGCGTCTCTTGATGTGTTTGGTCCTTTTGTGAAATCTGGATTCTTTTGCCAAGGCAATTGCACCAGTATTGTCACAAAAGATTTTCATTGGACCCTATGCACTAGGTATGACACCTAGATCGGATATGAACTCCTTCATACAGACTCCTTCGCTCGCTGCTTCCGAAGCAGCTATGTACTCCGCTTCACATGTAGATCCCGCTACGACGCTTTGTTTAGTACTGCACCAACTGACAGCTCCACCGTTTAATGTAAACACGTATCCGGTTTGCGATTTAGAATCGTCCGGATCAGTGTCAAAGCTTGCATCAATGTAACCTTTTACGGTGAGCTCTTTGTCACCTCCATATACGAGAAACATATCCTTAGTCCTTTTCAGGTATTTCAGGATGTTCTTGACCGTTGTCCAGTGATCCACTCCTGGATTACTTTGGTACCTCCCTGCTAAACTTATAGCAAGGCACACATCAGGTCTGGTACACAGCATTGCATACATGATAGATCCTATGGCTGATGCATAGAGAACATCTTTCATATTCTCTTTATCTTCTGTAGTGGTCGGGCATTGAGTCTTACTCAACTTCACACCTTGTAACACAGGCAAGAACCCTTTCTTTGCTTGATCCATTTTGAACTTCTTCAAAATTTTGTCAAGGTATGTGCTTTGTGAAAGTCCAATTAAGCATCTTGATCTATCTCTATAGATCTTAATGCCTAATATGTAAGCAGCTTCACCGAGGTCTTTCATTGAAAAACTTTTATTCAAGTATCCCTTTATGCTATCCAGAAATTCTATATCATTTCCAATCAGCAATATGTCATCCACATATAATATCAGAAATGCTACAGAGCTCCCACTCACTTTCTTGTAAATACAGGCTTCTCCGAAAGTCTGTATAAAACCAAATGCTTTGATCACACTATCAAAACGTATATTCCAACTCCGAGAGGCTTGCACCAGTCCATAAATAGATCGCTGGAGCTTGCACACTTTGTTAGCTCCCTTTGGATCGACAAAACCTTCCGGTTGCATCATATACAACTCTTCTTTCAGAAATCCATTCAGGAATGCAGTTTTGACATCCATCTGCCAAATTTCATAATCATAAAATGCGGCAATTGCTAACATGATTCGGACGGACTTAAGCATCGCTACCGGTGAGAAGGTCTCATCGTAGTCAATCCCTTGAACTTGCCGAAAACCTTTTGCGACAAGTGGAGCTTTGTAGACAGTAACATTACCATCAGCGTCAGTCTTCTTCTTAAAGATCCATTTATTCTCAATTGCTTGCAGATCATCGGGCAAGTCAACCAAAGTCCATACTTTGTTCTCATACATGGATCCCATCTCAGATTTCATGGCTTCAAGCCACTTTGCGGAATCTGGGCTCACCATCGCTTCTTAATAGTTCGTAGGTTCATCATGATCTAGTAGCATGACTTCCATAACAGGATTACCGTACCACTCTGGTGCGGATCTTACTCTGGTTGATCTACGAGGTTCAGTAGTATCTTGATCTGAAGTTTCATGATCATTATCATTGGCTTCCTCACTAACTGGTGTAGGTGTCACTGAAACAGTTTTCTGTGATGTACTACTTTCCAGTAAGGGAGCAGGTACAGTTACCTCGTCAAGTTCTACTTTCCTCCCACTCACTTCTTTCGAGAGAAACTCCTTCTCTAGAAAGGATCCATTCTTAGCAACGAATGTCTTGCCTTCGGATCTGTGATAGAAGGTGTACCCAACAGTTTCCTTTGGGTATCCTATGAAGACACATTTCTCCGATTTGGGTTCGAGCTTATCAGGTTGAAGCTTTTTCACATAAGCATCGCAGCCCCAAACTTTAAGAAACGACAACTTTGGTTTCTTGCCAAACCACAGTTCATAAGGCGTCGTCTCAACGGATTTTGATGGTGCCCTATTTAACGTGAATGCGGCCGTCTCTAGAGCGTATCCCCAAAATGATAGCGGTAAATCAGTAAGAGACATCATAGATCGCACCATATCCAGTAAAGTACGATTACGACGTTCGGACACACCATTACGCTGTGGTGTTCTGGGTGGCATGAGTTGCGAAACTATTCCACAATGTTTCAAATGTACACCAAACTCGTAACTCAAATATTCTCCTCCACGATCAGATCGCAGAAACTTTATTTTCTTGTTACGATGATTTTCAACTTCACTCTGAAATTCTTTGAACTTTTTAAATGTTTCAGACTTATGTTTCATTAAGTAGATATACCCATATCTGCTTAAATCATCTGTGAAGGTGAGAAAATAACGATATCCGCCACGAGCCTCAATATTCATCGTACCACATACATCGGTATGTATGATTTCCACCAAATCTGTTGCTCTCTCCATAGTACCGGAGAACGGTGTTTTAGTCATCTTGCCCATGAGGCACGGTTCGCAAGTACCAAGTGATTCATAATCAAGTGGTTCCAAAAGTCCATCAGTATGGAGTTTCTTCATGCGCTTTACACCGATATGACCTAAACGACAGTGCCACAAATAAGTTGCACTTTCATTATCAACTCTGCATCTTTTGGCTTCAACATTATGAATATGTGTATTACTACTATCGAGATTCAATAAGAATAGACCACTCTTCAAGGGTGCATGACCATAAAAGATATTACTCATATAAATAGAACAACCATTATTCTCTGATTTAAATGAATAACCGTCTCACATTAAACAAGATCCAGATATAATGTTCATGCTCAACGCTGGCACCAAATAATAATTATTTAGGTCTAATATTAATTCCGAAGGTAGATGTAGAGGTAGCGTGCCGACCGCGATCACATCGACTTTGGAACCGTTTCCCACGCGCATCGTCACCTCGTCCTTTGCCAGTGCCCGCTTATTCTGTAGTCCCTGTTTCGAGTTGCAAATATTAGCAACAGAACCAGTATCAAATACCCAGGTGCTACTGCGTGCTCTAGTAAGGTACACATCAATAACATGTATATCACATATACCTTTGTTCACCTTGCCATCCTTCTTATCCGCCAAATACTTGGGGCAGTTCCGCTTCCAGTGACCAGTCTGCTTGCAGTAGAAACACTCAGTTTCAGGCTTAGGTTCAGACTTGGGTTTCTTCTCCTGAGCAGCAACTTGCTTGTTGTTCTTCTTGAAGTTCCCCTTCTTCTTCCCTTTGCCCTTTTTCTTGAAACTAGTGGTTTTGTTAACCATCAACACTTGATGCTCCTTCTTGATTTCTACCTCCGCAGCTTTCAGCATTGCGAAGAGCTCGGGAATAGTCTTGTTCATCCCTTGCATATTATAGTTCATCACGAAGCTCTTGTAGCTTGGTGGCAGTGATTGGAGAATTCTGTCAATGACGCAATCATCCGGAAGATTAACTCCCAATTGAATCAAGTGATTATTATACCCAGACATTTTGAGTATATGCTCACTGACAGAACTGTTCTCCTCCATCTTGCAGCTATAGAACTTATTGGAGACTTCATATCTCTCAATTCGGGCATTTGCTTGAAATATTAACTTCAACTCCTGGAACATCTCATATGCTCCATGACGTTCAAAACGTCGTTGAAGTCCCGATTCTAAGCCGTAAAGCATGGGACACTGGACTATTGAGTAGTCATCAGCTTTGCTCTGCCAGACGTTCATAACATCTGGTGTTGCTCCAGCAGCAGGCCTGGCACCCAGCGGTGCTTCCAGGACGTAATTCTTCTGTGCAGCAATGAGGATAATCCTCAAGTTACGGACCCAGTCCGTGTAATTTCTACCATCATCTTTCAACTTTGCTTTCTCAAGGAACGCATTAAAATTCAACGAAACAACAGCACGAGCCATCTATCTACAATCAACATAAACAAGCAAGATACTATCAGGGACTAAGTTCTTGATAAATTTAAGTTCAATTAATCATATTACTTAAGAACTCCCACTTAGATAGACATCCCTCTAATCTTCTAAGTGATTACGTGATCCAAATCAACTAAACCATAACCGATCATCACGTGAGATGGAGTAGTTTTCAATGGTGAACATCGTTATGTTGATCATATCTACTATATGATTCACGCTCGACCTTTCGGTCTCCGTGTTCCGAGGCCATATCTCCATATGGTAGGCTCGTCAAGTTTAACCTGAGTATTCTGCGTGTGCAAAACTGGCTTGCACCCGTTGTAGATGGACGTAGAGCTTATCACACCCGATCATCACGTGGTGTCTGGGCACGACGAACTTTGGCAACGGTGCATACTCAGGAAGAACACTTCTTGATAATTTAGTGAGAGATCATCTTATAATGCTACCGTCAATCAAAGCAAGATAAGATGCATAAAAAGATAAACATCACATGCAATCAATATAAGTGATATGATATGGCCATCATCTTGTGCTTATGATCTCCATCTCCGAAGCACCGTCGTGATCACCATCGTCACCGGCGCGACACCTTGATCTCCATCATAGCATCGTTGTCGTCTCGCCAATCTTATGCTTCCACGACTATCACTACCGCTTAGTAATAAAGTAAAGCATTACATCGTGATTGCATTGCATACAATAAAGCGACAACCATATGGCTCCTGCCAGTTGCCGATAACTCGGTTACAAAACATGATCATCTCATATAATAAAATTTAGCATCATGCTTTGACCATATCACATCACAACATGCCCTGCAAAAACAAGTTAGATGTCCTCTACTTTGTTGTTGCAAGTTTTATGTGGCTTCTATGGGCTTAAGCCAGAACCAATCTCACCTACGCATCAAAACCACAACGATAGTTTGTCAAATAGACTCCGTTTTAACCTTCGCAAGGACCGGGCGTAGCCATACTTGGTTCAACTAAAGTTGGAGAGATAGTCGCCCGCAAGCCACCTGTGTGCAAAGCACGTCGGGGGAACCGGTCTCGCGTAAGCGTACGCGTAAGGTTGGTCCGGGTCGTCTCGTCCAACAATGCCGCCGAACCAAAGTATGACATGCTGGTAGGCAGTATGACTTATATCGCCCACAACTCACTTGTGTTCTACTCGTGCATATTACATCAACATAAATAACCTAGGCTCTGATGCCATTGATGGGTTTCGTAGTAATTTCAAAATTTTCCTACGCACACGCAAGATCATGTGATGCATAGCAATGAGAGGGGAGAGTGTTGTCTACGTACCCAACGCAGACCGACTGCGGAAGCGCTGACACGACGTAGAGGAAGTAGTCGTACGTCTTCACGACTCAACCGATCAAGCACCGAAACTACGACACCTCCGAGTTCGAGCACACGTTCAGCTCTATGACGATCCCCGGACTCCGATCCAGCAAAGTGTCGGGGAAGAGTTCCGTCAGCACGACGGCGTGGTGACGATCTTGATGAACTACAGCAGCAGGGCTTCGCCTAAACTCCGCTACAGTATTATCGAGGAATATGGTGACAGGGGGCACCGCACACGGGTAAGGAATAGATCACGTGGATCAACTTGTGTGTCTAGAGGTGTCCCCTGCCTCCGTATATAAAGGAGCCAAGGGGGAGGGGTGCGGCCAGCCCTATGGAGGCGCAGGAGGAGTCCTACTCCTACCGGGAGTAGGACTCCCCCCCCCCCAATCCTATTCCAAATAGGATTCCCAAGGGGGAAAGAGAGAGAGAGAGGTGGCCGGCACCTCTCCTAGTCCTAGTTGGACTAGGGGAGGGGGGGAGGCGCGCAGCCCACCATGGGCAGCCCCTTTCACTTTTTCACTAAAGCCCAATAAGGCACATATGGCTCCCGGGGGGTTCCGGTAACCTCCCGGTAATCCGGTAAAATCCCGATTTCACCCGGAACACTTCCGATATCCAAATATAGGCTTCCAATATATCAATCTTTACGTCTCGACCATTTCGAGACTCCTCGTCATGTCCGTGATCACATCCGGGACTCCGAACAACCTTCGGTACATCAAAATGCATAAACTCATAATATCACTGTCATCGTAACCTTAAGCGTGCGGACCCTACGGGTTCGAGAACGATGTAGACATGACCGAGACACGTCTCCGGTCAATAACCAATAGCGGGACCTGGATGCCCATATTGGCTCCTACATATTCTACGAAGATCTTTATCGGTCAGACCGCATAACAACATACGTTGTTCCCTTTGTCATCGGTATGTTACTTGCCCGAGATTCGATCGTCGGTATCCAATACCTAGTTCAATCTCGTTACCGGCAAGTCTCTTTACTCGTTTTGTAATACATCATCTCGCAACTAACTTATTAGTTGCAATGCTTGCAAGGCTTATGTGATGTGCATTACCGAGAGGGCCCAGAGATACCTCTCCGACAATCGGAGTGACAAATCCTAATCTCGAAATACGCCAACCCAACATCTACCTTTGGAGACACCTGTAATGCTCCTTTATAATCACCCAGTTACGTTGTGACGTTTGGTAGCACCCAAGGTGTTCCTCCGGTAAACGGGAGTTGCATAATCTCATAGTCATAGGAACATGTATAAGTCATGAAGAAAAGCAGTAGCAACATACTAAACGATCGGGTGCTAAGCTAATGGAATGGGTCATGTCAATCAGATCATTCAACTAATGATGTGACCTCGTTAATCAAATAACAACTCCTTTGTCTATGGTTAGGAAACATAACCATCTTTGATTAACGAGCTAGTCTAGTAGAGGCATACTAGTGACACTCTGTTTGTCTATGTATTCACACATGTATTACGTTTCCGGTTAATACAATTCTAGCATGAATAATAAACATTTATCATGATATAAGGAAATAAATAATAACTTTATTATTGCCTCTAGGGCATATTTCCTTCACTATCCAAAGAGTCAGTGTCCACATTAATGCCGGACTAGAGCGGACGCAGCCACTCACTGGCGCCGTCATTGAAGCGGCGCGCCGGCCAAAAGAGCGCTGCCCGCCGCTTCCCGGTGCACGCGACTGCTCCGCATTCAAATGACACGACAATGGCCCGTCCGTTCACCTGTCGCCCACATTGATGGCACGCGGTTATTGAGACATCTCCTCCGCCCCTGCCGCCCGCCATTGCTATATAAAATGCTGCCGC
The DNA here is from genome assembly GCF_002162155.2 of Triticum dicoccoides. NCBI lineage: Eukaryota > Viridiplantae > Streptophyta > Magnoliopsida > Poales > Poaceae > Triticum > Triticum dicoccoides. The sequence continues at coordinate 594,674,500 of NC_041390.1, forward strand.
GTCCATAGCCGTAGTCATCCGCTTCCGATCCCTCTCCACACCACTGCGATCATGAATTTCTCCCCCGCCAAAGCTCTCTGGGATGGGCTGACACGAGGAACGGGCGCCGACAACCATTTAGATTAGTTAATTACATCTAGCCGGACAAGCTCTGCTTAGTTGATATTAATATAATTATTTCATCCGGTTGTTCGAGTTGGTGTTAGAATATATGCGGCTAGCGTTGGATGGCGTCCTCTCATATTCGTGTCCGTGGATTGATCCCCCTGCCGCAGATGGATGTGGGAGGAAATTTGTGGATTACCGTTAGAGATGCCCTTACAAACCCACGAAAGGCGTATTTTATCTGTTCTCTAGACGTGCCTACACCAAGACCAAGGTATTTTGTTTGAATGCTGAATTTTGATCTTTTTTTGATATTGTCTCTCTTTTTGCTACGCATACCCAAATGGATATATGTGAAGACTATGTTTGTGTGTTCTAGCAGCTTGCAAATTCTCATGAAGAAAAAAAAAGTGGTGATTTGGTCAAGAGATCATCTCATATACTATAACTGTAATCCCTTTATTCAAGGCAGATATTTCATGTGATCTCTTGATTTTCCTCTCCTTATTTCCATGCATGATACCAAATCAGGACGAGGTAACCACACATGAGCATGGGCTGGGCGATCAAGCAAGTCATTAATTACGGGAGAAAATCAAGATAGTTATTTATAGAAGCAACTCCAGAAATGATGCATGTAGCAGGACCAAACGCCAAGAGCTATGGCGTTTGCCCCAAACGCCAAGATGGATGGCGTCTCTATGTCGCCACATAAGCGCCAACTAGGCAAGTGTGGGCCAGGTCCAAACGCCATGCATCCTGACGTCTGCTATACAAACCAGACGCCAAAGATGTTGGCGTGACCAAAAAAGGTTAGATACAAAAATCTTTTCAGAACAAGATCAATTCGTGATTAAGTTTGTAGAAAAGGTCAGAACAGGAATTTTGTCCTGGCCACTGTACTGAGATTAGCTGTGGCCAGCGCGGCACCAGTACGATTGCGCGCCACGGAAGCCAGGCCCCAGGCCCAGAGGAGGGGATAACGTGGGCCCATCCGACTGTCACATCCCGACCATACCCCCATCCATCTTTGCCTTTCTCCTTGTCCGAGATAGGCCAATGGATAAGATCGGCCTGCCTTGCCCATTTCCGGTCCGTCCGTCCGGCTGCTACGCACCACGGTCCAGTTCCCATGTGTGCACGCGCCCAGGAATGAATGTGGTTCGCCGTTCTTGCACATACGCTGCACAGCCTGGACAAGTCAAAATAAAATCCAGTAAAATCTAGTACTACCTCTCTCTCAGTTAGAGGGCATGCGCTTGCCCCTAGGTCGTCAATTTGACCAACCTAATACAAGTCATATATTACAAAAAATATAACAATATAAACTTCAGATGTTCTATTTTCAAACCGTATAATTTTTATGTTATATAAGATGATAAAATTGGTAATCTAGGTATACGCGTAGGACTTGGAAACTGAAACGGAGGTATTATTGCCTTTTATGCCAAAAAATCCACTTCCTTTTAAGGCCTCTTTTAATGCATTAGTTAATAGTCATTTTGCATAGGTCCACGTGTTTAGTATCGTTTCCTTTTGGGGTCACTATAAATGCCCTCTCTCTTCTTTTATTGCTGTGTCACATTTTTTTTGTCTATGTGGCATCTTTAGCACCGATACACCTTCTAGTATGTTAGTCTTGTTGGTAAAATGTTCACATCATCAACCAATAAGTTATCATACAACCACTCCAATAGGCTGTATCTAAGCAATCCAATAGATGATGAGAAAATAAATGTGATTGTTCTCTATTGCATCTTGGAGCTTGTGCAAAGATTATTGGTTATTTACATACAACTTTGCTCTCTCTCCATATTTATTACATGCCACATCATCATTATGTCCTAGGTGGGAAATTTACCAACACCAAATTTACAGTTGTTGGAGATGCCTTTAAGGCATCTCTAATGGTTGTAAGATAATTGTTGTTAGATTTTGCCACATAAAATTCTTGATGATGTGTCATACAATAAATGAGGAAAGAAAGGAAGGTTGTAGGTACTCCCTCCGGTTCTTTTTGCCCTGCATATAAGAATTGTCTGAAATTAAACTTCCCAAAGTTTGACCATATTTATATGAAAAAAAAATCAACTTCTACCATGTTAAAATTATACAATATGAAACTTTAAGCCATGACGCATATGCTGGTATTGATTTCACGTTGTGAATATTGGTGTTTTTTTCTATAAAGTTGGTCAAACTTTACGAGGCTTGACTTCAGACAAATCTTATATGCGAACTAAAAAAGACCGAAGGGAATACATAAACCAACACCCCTTACACAAACTTCAATGTAAAATGAGAGAGAATTTTATTTATTATCTCACATGCTATTAGACAAGCTAGATACAACACATTGAAGTTGTTGTATGTTAAGGCATGGACGCCGATAACGGCCGAACGTTCGGTCTGGGACCTCCGCACACCGAACGATTCGTTCGGAAGGAATCTGGGCATGGATCGAACGAATTAGTTCGGGACGAGAGGAGCCCCAGCCCGAACACCAAGCATCCCTCCCAACAGCGCGAACACCCTCTCTCCATCGCCCCAACGGGCCTTTTCCCTGAAAAAGCAAAAAAGGAAAAATAAGCCCAGTACCAAAACAAAAGGAAAAAAAGTCCACTTTTTTTCTGTGACAAGAAAAAGCCCAGTTTTTGTTGTGCTATGTAAAAATGACATTATTAACTTCAAAAGCAAAAATTGCTACTGGTAAAAAGTAATATATATGTTTTGCAATGACACAAAAGGAAAAAAGTCATGGCAATTCCATATGTCCATACATGGTGGCAAAATAAATTCTTGATTAAAATTGCCACTAGCAATTGTATTGACATGTATGTAAATGTTAGAAATTGCCGTGACAAATATAGGTAATTTTGCCATGTCAAGTAAAAGTTCGTTGGGCTTAAATCATATTAAACACATAACCAAAATCATATTAAAATTTGCATATATTTGACATGGCAAAAAAAGTAAAATCTGCCATGTTAATAAAGGTCAAATAAATAGTAAAACTTGCCATTACAATAGAAGTTAAAAATTGCCATGGGGATTTCGGTAAATTTCCAAGTTAATAAAGATAAATTAGCCATGACAAATAAAAAGTAAAACTTGCCATGGCAATAAAAGTTAAGTATTGCCATAGGGATTTAGTTCAATTTGCCATGTTACTAAGGGTCAATTTGCCATCGGCAAATAAAAAGTAAAACTTGCCATGGTAATGAAATTTAAAAGTTAAATATTGCCAAGGGGATTTAGATAAATTTGCCATGTGAATGAAGGTATATTAGTCATGGGTAATATAAGTAAAAATTGACATGGAAAAAGTTAAATATTGCCATGCGTATTTAGGTAAATTCGCCATGTTAATAAAGGTATATTAGCCATGGCAAATAAATAAAAAAACTTGCCATGGCAATAAAAGTTAAATATTGCCATAGGGATTTAGGTGAATTTGCCATGATATTATAGGTAAATTTGCTATGGCAAATAAATAGTAAAATTTGCCATGTCAATAAAACTGAAAACTTGCCATGGGATTTAGGTAAATTTGCCATGTTAAATAAAGGTCAAATAAAAAAGTAAAACTTGCCATGGCAATATTTCCCATTTTGTATTGTTTTTGACAATTTAGAGAATTGACATGGCAAAATGCAATGGTTTAAAGGAAAAATTAGAACTGTTGATAGCTATATAGTGGCAATTATATGAAAAGCAACATGGCAAATTGTACTTCAAAATATTTTTGCCATGTGAAACATATCATAAATTGCACGGATCGAAACTTAAGTCGCCATGGGATCGCATCATAATTTGCCATGATTGGCATAGCATAGCGCACGCAACAGATAACGTAGTCTTTGGCATACCATAGCAGGAACAACCCGCATTCACCAGCGGCAGGAAGCGGCAGGAAGCGGCACACACGCACCAGCGGCAGGAATAGCACACACGCACCAGCGGCTATGGCTTCTAGTCTGGACCTCCCGGCGCTCTGCGCGGCTCCTCCGCAGCCTCGACTACTGGACCTCCCGGCGGCCGGCGCGGCTCCTCCGCAGCCCCGGCTACTGGACCTTCCAGCGTCCGGCGCTGCTCCTCCTGGAACACCACGAATTCATCCACCAGAAAGAGGCCCGCGTGTTATCTTAGACTTCTAGCATAAAAGGGGAGAGGAAGGGGTGGCTGAATGCGTCTGACCTTGACGACAGACGCGGAATAAGAGCGGGGATCGGGATCCTGCCGTGCGGGTTGGCGGGGACGGCGGCGGTGGCAGATGGCGGCGGAGCTCGCCGAGACCCCCCACCCCACACGCCGACCTCGCATACGACGCCATAGCTGCGGCGTCGAAGGAGTTCGGGGCCGACCGTCCATGGCAGGGATGCGGCGTCGAAGGAGTTCGGGGCCGGCCGTCCATGGTGGGGATGCGGTGGAGGAGATGCCCGCGATCGCTGGAGCCTAGCCATGCCGCTCACCATCCTCACGCCCGGCGACCTGCTCCGACCGCCGGAGGCCTTCGCCGCCGTCCCCGCCTGCCCAACGCTGGCATCTGATGTTGTGTAGTGTGGATAAGAGAGTGGGAGGAATGGGAGGAGAACGAGGGAGTGGTTCGGGTGACTTTGGCTTCCTCCCGAACGACTCCCAGTGATGACGTGGCAAGCGCAGGCCGCCAAGATTGGTGCGACGGCACGAGATTGTTCGGGAGGAGATGCTAAAATCCGGACGTTCGGAAATTATTGATTCCGTAAGATATTAATTGATGACATGGCATATTTTATCAACAAATTAACATACAAACTGTTGGAGATGTTCTTCGAGCACTGTGAAGGGCCTAATGGACGCGTCGGAACGACCGATCTTCTCGGAGTAAAGGCGGGGAGGGAAAAAGACTCGAGAGCATTCAGGCTGCATGGCGCGGCGTATGGGCCGTCTCGTGCTGGCCGGCCGGGGTCGCCATCCGTACGTCGTCGGGCGGTCCCGGCGAAGGGAGGAGCTAGAGCTCATGTACTACGTCAAGCTGCCGGGACCGTGACGTACCGTGCCGTGCATACGAGGTGTGTGGCTAGTGACTCGGGTTTCGGTGGGTGGCAGCAGCTGGCGTGTCCGGTCGGGGCCGTTTAATGGGTCACACACTGCGACCGCGTTCGTCTCCGGCCGACGGCCAATTCTTTGGCGCGTGACCGCAGTAACGCTCGCTTGCTGCTGCCTGACCGCGCCGTGCATATCCGGATGACATGTGTCCCACAAAGCGTGGCTGGCTCGATCACGTTTGACCGGTGCGTCTCGACGTACGTATTTATTTGGCTTGCTACGTACGTTACGCGTCCCCGATCGATCCAGTGCCTACCACGTGCCACGTACTCGAAACCCACTACACTACCTCCGTGGGTAGTACGTAGTTGCAACAGAGGCCAGAAAAGCAAAATCTCCCACGGATTACGTTCACCTGCATTGCATTGCATTACAGCGAGGAACAGTCGTGATCCATCCATGTGATAAGATGATGTTTGGTTGGCATCGAGCCAGCTATCCGGAAGCAGATATTTTACGCGAGTTTCCTGCAAACTGAGGTGTTAGATAGGAAAAAAATTATATGAGACCATGTCTCACGGTTAGCAGGTAAGACCCGTCTTAATGGATGACACGTGACATTCAGAAATTTCAAAGTATCTAATCTTCTCCCGCTGATTTCAAGTGAGGATGGATAGATGCTTTATGATTTGTGAATGCCACGTGTCATTTATTAGGAGGTCTCATAGAATTTTTTTCCGTCTAGGTACAATGAGATGAGCATGCAACGCATCCATGTCCAAATCTCGGCTGAGCGCCACACCGCGCGTCTCTTTTCAGGACCCGTTTCTATTACCTTGGCGATTGTTTTTTAGAAATTTTCACATACTATTAGAGCAACTTCAACGGACTGATCCAAACAGACGGCGATTTCGTCCGTTTTTTATCCGTTTGGATCGGCCGCCCGTCCGGCGTCCGCCCTGTTTTTTGTATGGGTCGGCAGCGCGTCCAACGCGCCGACCCATATGTGCAGGCGTGGCCGGCTGGCCGCCCAATTTTATATTGATTTGCATTCAAACATATTGTGAAATGAAATAACAAGCAAAATAGTTTAGCCGCCCAAATAAATAGTATAGTTTCACAGACCAAATACAAATAAAAATGTTTCACATAGTTTTGCAAACGAATAAAAGAAGATACATCTATTGGTTGTCAACATGAGTCCACATATACTCAATCAAATCATTTCGCAGTTGCATGTGAGTTTCCCAATCACACATGTCTTCATGAAACTGAGTGAACTGCTCAAATGTTGGCGCTACTGATGGAGTTATGTACCTAGGGTAGGGTCATGGATCTGTCCAACATATCCTCCCCAAGGACATCTCTACAAAGAATCAGAAGCAGTCGAAGAGAAACTATCATCCACTCGACCATGAAGATGTGCTCACTCGACCACCTTGAAGACACTCGACCACCAGAAGACTAGAAACCTTCCACTCTGCAACGGTCAGGGTTTAAACCATAGCTTTATGAGCATTTACAACACTTTACTTCAGACGTTACCAGTAACGCTCCTCCTTTATGGGCATTGAACCATGCGTAACCGACGAGAGCTGGGGTCCTGGTGCACTCTATATAAGCCACCCCCTCCTATGGGACAAGGGTTCGCACTTTCTGTAATTCACACGCATATATTCAGTCGACCGCCTCCGGGATCCAAGACGTAGGGTTGTTACTTCCTCCGAGAAGGGCCTGAACTCATAAAACTCGTGCGTACAACTCCTCCATAGCTAGGATCTTGCCTCTACATTCCTACCCCTATTCTACTGTTAGTCTTAGAACCACGACAGTTGGTGCCCACCGTGGGGCAGGTGTCTTAGCGACTTGTTGGAGAAGTTGCAATTTTTCCGATCCCCTTCATCATGGTTCCAGGCGGAGGTTTGGCTAAGGGCCGCGAGATCCGTCTCGGCGCGCTCGTGTTTGTCGCCGACGACTCCGCTTGGCTTCAGGAGGCTCCACTCGACGCCGGCGCGCTCCCCGCCCGCGGGGTGACGCACTTTCGCGCGTTCGTCCGCGGCGTCCTCCTGCGGCAGCCGTCGACCCAGTATCAATCGACTCCAGCAGCTTTCCCCCTCCCTGCGGCCCGCCGGAGCAAATGCTCCGGTTGGTCGAGGCTTCAGCGGTGGGTGAAGCATGCGGTGGCCCGCCAGTCGGCCACCCCTCAAGTCGCGGCGATCGAGCCCGACGAAACTCTCTACGGCCTGTTTGATCTGTCGACTGGCTCCGTAGAGACCGCATCCGAGTGCGACAGCAGCGACCTGGCGGCGGAAGTCCTGATGGTCAATGGACCATGCAGTCCTCCTGGCTTCAACCGTGAAGACGGAGGCGACAGGAACGGTGATCCGTCGCGCGTTCACGAGGAGTTCCGCCCCGAACCCCTCTCCTCGCAGCAGATGGAGGAACTTCGCCGCCGGAACATGGATGCACTGCATACTCCTATAGTTGGAGAAACCCCTGAGGCCCAGGCCTTGGAGTAGGCGTGCTTGGCCAACCTGGCTGAGCGCACTCGACTGGAGAACCTCCAGCGCGCACTCGACGATCGCGCTCGACAACGTGCTCCTGAGTCCAGTCGACGCCATCTTTTTCCACCTCCGACTCAGGTATACCGAACCCTGATCCAGAATCTAGCAGCTGCTGCCCAGATAGCAGAGTCGATCCAACCTTCCCAATCAAAAGCTGGCCGAGGTCTAGTGCAGATCAGAGCCTTGCTCCGGGCAGCGGGAGAGCAGAATACGGTCGTATCTCAGTCGCGGAATAGGATCCATAGCAGATTCGTGGTCGCAGACACAGTTCAGTCGGCCCATAGCCCAAGATCGCTCCCGAGGCATGAGGGACGTGGAGATCGACGTGATCAGTACAGAAACCGAGAGCAGTATGATCGCCGAGCCGATCGCGATGATTGTCGTCGAGTGCCCACGCCTCCTCCAAGAAGTGGGTCATACGTGCCTCGGCAACATGAAGATAGACGCCCTCACAGTGTCGGACGAGGTATTCCAGTCGACCCCAGGGAGCCAGGCTTTGATGCGAGATCTATTCTCGTGCAGGGCTTGGTCGACAGAAATAGAGCTCACCGAGAGGGCCATGACAGAGATCCGCAAACCAGCAATAGGGTGCATGTCTCAGGTCCAGAGTGCTTCAGCAGAGCTATCAGAGCTGCGGTGATTCCCCCCAACTTCAGGTTGGTGACTGGAGTCAGTAAGTTCACCGGAGAGTCCAAGCCTGACACTTGGCTTGAAGACTACCGAGTGGCTGTCCAGATTGGTGGCGGCAATGATGAAGTGGCCGTGAAACACCTTCATCTGATGTTGGAGGGCTCGGCTAGAGCATGGCTGAATCAGTTGGCGCCTGACAGCATCTATACTTGGGAAGATCTCGCTCGAGTGTTTGTCAGAACATTCGAAGGCACTTGCAAACGGCCGGCAGGTTTGACATAATTACAGTGTTGTGTTTAGAAACCGAATGAAACTTTGAGGGATTATATCCAGAGGTGGATCACCCTACACCACACGGTAGAAGATGTGTCAGATCATCAGGCAATTTGTGCCTTTAAGGAAGGTGTCAGGTATCGGGAGTTGAATATGAAATTCGGACGGATGAGAAATATGACTCTGGCTCGGATGATGGAAATTACCACCAAGTATGCCAATGGTGAAGAATAAAAACGACTCCGGAGTGGCAAGCACAAAGCAGTCGCCCACGAAGCCGGAGGAGGAAACTCCGGTCGGAAACAAAAGCGCAAGGCCGAGCCAGCTGCTCCTGGTGAAGCCTTGGCTGTGGTTCAAGGAAAGTTCAAGGAGAAGCCCATGGGGCCGTGGAACCCCAAGAAAGTAAAAGATCAAGATGGAAATGACGTGTTGGATTTGCCGTGCCACATCCACACCAAAAAAGATGAAGAGGGTAATTTCATTTACCCAAAGCACACCACTCGGCAGTGTCGGCTCCTAATACAACAATTCCGAGAGAAACAACCCAAGAAAAAGGAGAGGGAAGCAGACAAGGCTGAAGATGAGGAAGGAGATGATGATGGTTATCCCCACGTGAATTCCAGTCTGATGATTTTTGCTGACGTTGAGAGCAAAAGTCGATTGAAAGTTATCAACAGAGAAGTGAACATGGTCACTCCGGTGACACCCAGTTACTTGAAGTGGTCACAGACTGCCATTACATTCGACCAGTCTGACCATCCAGCGCACATAGCCACCCTTGGGAGGCAAGCACTGGTGGTCGACCCGGTGGTCGAAGGCACTCGAGTGACAAAGGTCCTGATGGACGTTGGCAGTGGCCTGAACATACTGTATGCAGAGACGTTGAAGGGAATGGGTATCCCCATGTCCAGACTCAGTGAAAGCAATATGAGTTTCCACGGGGTCATCCCAGGCAAGAAGGCTGCATCCCTTGGTCAGATTGCGCTCGACGTGGTTTTCGGTGATTCTAAAAATTACCGCAAAGAAAAGTTGACATTTGAAGTTGTGGATTTCTAGAGTGCTTATCATGCAATTCTGGACAGGCCAGCTTATGCACGATTTATGGCTCGACCATGTTACGTGTACCTCAAACTAAAGATGCCTGGTCCCAAAGGAGTGATCACTATCTCTGGTAATCGTAAGAAGGCAAAAGAGTGCTTCCAGAAGGGCTTAAAGATTGCCGATGCTCAGATGACCGTGGTAGAATTGCAAGAATACCAGAAAAATGCAGATCCGAGTGACTTGTTGCAAGCCAAGAAGCCAGCCACATATTCAGCATTCCAGTCGTCCGGTGAAACGAAGTCGATTCACATTCACCCGACAGATCCCAATGCTGCTCCGACTCACATTTCAACCACACTCGACTCCAAATAGGAAGAAGCGCTCATCCAGTTCCTCCGTGAGAACTGGGACATCTTTGCATGGAAGCCTTCTGACATACCGGGTGTTCCCAGGGGACTGGCTGAGCATCGTTTGCGAGTCGACCCAAAGGTGAAACCAGTCAAAGAGCATCTTCGACGGTCCACCGTATAGAAGAGAAAGGAAATCGGTGAAGAGGTGGCTCGGCTTTTGGCAGCTGAGTTTATCCGAGAGATTTACCACTCCGAGTGGTTAGCCAATGTTGTCATGGTTGCAAACAAGGACGACTCACTTCGCATGTGCATTGATTTCAAGCATATCAATCGGTGTCGTGAAATTGTCACGGCAGATGTCCTAGTCTAAGGACTTAGTCGCGAGGCCAACGCATCTATGTGGTATCTTGAAGGGGTTGAGCGGAATCGAGAGACACAACACACAAGACGAGGATTTAGACAGCTTCGGGCCCCGGGAGACATCATCCGGTAATAACCCTACGTGCTGTTTGTGGCTAGGTCTCATTATGATCATGAGGGAGTCGCCGTAAGCCGGCTCTCCTCTTTGTGTCTAGCCCTAGATATTGTTTCTTGTTCCTTCTCCCCCTTTGGGGAGCTCTGCCCCTCCTTATATAAGTTGAAGGGGCAGGTTACATGTGGAGTCCTAGTAGGACTAGGATTAGTCTATCTTCTCTTACAAGTTGATTACAAGTCCGGGTCTTGCTTCCTCGTAAAGGAGATATTCCTCACGCCTTTCCTCTTAAGCCGGCCTACCATAACGTAGCCGGCCTTCTGGGCCTTGAGCCTCTTGGGCCCCCGGGTCTTGTCGCACCTTTGATCCGCTTGCCAGGTCACTCATAAGTCGTCAGGCTCGGGCGGGTCACTTAGTGAGTCGTCCAGTCAGGGCGGGTGATTAGTGAGTCGCCAAGTCCGGCCGGGTTATACATCTGGCCGGGTCATACCGTGGGGTATATCCCCGACATTAGCCCCCAAGTTTAATTTGGATTTATCCATGTTAAACTGATCTGCAACATAAACACAAGAACAAATTGATAGGTTGCACTCCGGGTTAAATATTCTTGTAAGTCGGCACCTGATCATCCTTAATTCCTTGTGCTCCGGATTAAATATTCTCTTGAGACGGGACTTGATTATCCTTAAGTCCAATTGTCATTTCCTTCATCTAGAAAATCCGGGTCAATGGACCAACTTCGTAGTCAATTTGCTTGTAGAAGAAATATTGTAAATAAAGCATCCATTTGAGTCGGCCTTCAATGCTCTGACTTGACAAAAATATTGGTCTTCAAATATTCAACTGATATTCAGCCGACTTGAGATAGAACTTGCCGGTTTATGATTACCAAAATTGCCGGGTTATAAATAGATGATGCCGAGTCATAATTGTCGCCGACGCCGGTTTATGATTTTTGCAGACACCGGGTCAATCTGATTTACTCAAGCTGAAAATTTGAAGATATTTCTCCCTTATATCCATAATACATGTAGCCCCCAAGGGCCAGTTTAATCAGCATGAATAAGCCGGGACTTATCACTATGGCTTTAAATGAAATCTAGTTGTGTAGCCCCCATGAGTCGGCTATAGTCATAGTAGTGTAGCGGGGTCATCCTAGAATTGTCTTAAGCAAAGAGCAATATGCATTAGCCCCCAAGTGTCGGGTCATTATGTAATAATGAGCAGGGACTTTGTAAATATGATGATGTAAATTTGAGCAGTAACGTGTAGCCCCCAAGGGCCGGCTTAGTAAGATAATACTAAGCTGGGACTTTTCATTGAAAATAATATCATGTGATGTAACCCCCATCCTGGGGCTTGAACCCACGTCCACAAGGTTAAGAGCTTTATGCTTTACCAACTGAGCAGTGGATCCTTCAATATATAATGGAATAAGGCTTGTGTATCTTGAATTTTAACAGAAGCAATTGGTAGCCCCCAAGGGCCGGTTCATTACAATGGATTGAGTCGGGTCTTCAATAAGGCCAATAAAAATGACTTTGCATTAGCCCCCAAGTGTCATGGTGCATGCTTGCAGCGACATGAGACTTGCATATTGATGTAACCTCAACTTGAATAATATAGCCCCCAAGTGCCGGGTCGTAATCCTGCAGCGACTCGGGACTATTTCCTCCATTGTAAAATAAATCATGCCCACTGATAAAGATAATAGCTGGGGCGCTAAAGCGACTTTGAAAACCTCAATCATAATACTGGTTATTGATAATCATAATAGAAATCTAGCTCTGCTTTCCACCCAGCCGGTGCTTGCTGCTCCAATCAACAATGAGCCTCTACTGCTTTATATAGTAGCCACTGGACAAGTCGTCAGTACAGTACTTACGGTCGAGCGGGAAGAAGAAGGAAAAGCTTATAAAGTTCAACGCCCAGTTTATTATATTTCTGAAGTCCTGACCCCCATCAAAGCAGAGATATCCTCACTATCAGAAGCTTGTCTATGGGATTTACATGACCACGAAGAAGGTTGCACATTATTTCTCGGATCACTCTGTTACAGTCGTCAGCGACGCTCTATTGTCAGAGATTCTGCACAACAGAGATGCAACTGGTCGAGTGGCAAAATGGGCGATTGAACTCCTTCCCTTGGATATTAAGTTTGAGGCAAAGAAAGCTATCAAGTCCCAAGCAATAGCGGATTTCCTCGCCGAGTGGATCGAACAGCAACTGCCGACTCAAGTTCACTCGGAGCACTGGACCATGTTCTTTGACGGATCCAAAATGCTGAATGGTTCTGGTGCTGGGGTAGTTCTGGTATCCCCCCGAGGAGTGATACGTCTCCAACGTATATGAAATTTTTGATTGCTCCATGCTATATTATCTACTGTTTTGAATGTTTATGGGCTTTATTATACACTTTTATATCATTTTTGGGACTAAACTATTAACCGGAGGCCCAGCCCAGATTTGTTGTTTTATGCCTATTTCAGTGTTTCGAGGAAAAGGAATATCAAACGGAGTCAAAACGGAATGAAATCAACTGGAGAAGTTATTTTTGGAAGGAAACCTACCGGATAGACTTGGACCCTACGTCAGAAGATGAAGGAGGTGCTCATGAGGGTAGGGGTGCGCCCCCCTGCCTCGTGCCCCCCCTTCGGTCCACCGACGTACCCCTTGTACCCATATATACCTACACATCGTAAAACTTCCAGAACGGAGATTAGATCGGGAGTTCTGCCGCCAGAAGCCTCCGTAGCCACCAAAAACCAATCTAGACCCGTTCCGGCACCCTGCCGGAAGGGGCAATCCCTCTCCGGTGGCCATCTTCATCATCCCGGTGCTCTCCATGACGAGGAGGGAGTAGTTCTCCCTCGGCGCTGAGGGTATGTACCAGTAGCTATGTGTTTGATCCCTCTCTCTCGTGTTCTTGAGGTGATACGATCTTGATGTATCACGAGCTTTGCTATTATATTTGGATCCTATGATGTTTCTTCCCCCTTCTACTCTCTTGTAATGAATTGAGTTTCCCCTTTGAAGTTATCTTACCGGATTGAGTCTTTAAAGATTTGAGAACACTTGATGTATGTCTTGCCGTGCGTATCTGTGGTGACAATGGGATACCACGTGATTCACTTGATGTATGTTTTGGTGATCAACTTGCGGGTTCCGTGACCTTGGGGACCTATGCATAGGGGTTGGCACACGTTTTCGTCGTGATTCTCCGGTAGAAACTTTGGGGCACTCTTTGAGGTCCTTTGTGTTGGTTGAATAGATGAATCTGAGATTGTGTGACGCATATCGTATAATCATACCCACGGATACTTGAGGTGACATTGGAGTATCTAGGTGACATTAGGGTTTTGGTTGATTTGTGTCTTAAGGTGTTATTCTAGTACGAACTCTAGGGCTGTTTGTGACACTTATAGGAATAGCCCAACAGATTGATTAGAAAGAATAACTTTGAGGTGGTTTCGTACCCTACCATAATCTCTTCGTTCGTTCTTCGCTATTAGTGACTTTGGAGTGACTCATTGTTGCATGTTGAGGGATAGTTATGTGGTCTAATTATGTTATTATTGTTGAGGGAACTTGCACTAGAGAAAGTATGAACCCTAGGCCTTGTTTCCTATCATTGCAATACCGTTTACGCTCACCTTTATCATTAGTTACCTTGCTGTTTTCATATTTTCAGGTTACAAATACCTTTATCTACCATCCATATTGCACTTGTATCACCATCTCTTCGCCGAACTAGTGCACCTATACAATTTACCATTGTAATGGGTGTGTTGGGGACACAAGAGACTCTTTGTTATTTGGTTGTAGGGTTGCTTGAGAGAGACCATCTTCATCCTACGCCTCCTATGGATTGATAAACCTTAGGTCATCCACTTGAGGGAAATTTGCTACTGTCCTACAAACCTCTGCACTTGGAGGCCCAACAACGTCTACAAGAAGAAGGTTGTGTAGTAGACATCAAGCTCTTTTCTGGTGCCATTGCCGGGGAGGCGAGGAAAGCGGCACTAACACCCCGTCAACTAAGCTCTTTTCTGGCGCCGTTGCCAGGGAGGTGAGTGCTTGAAGGTATATCTTTAGATCTTGCAATCGAGTCTTTTAGTTTCTTGTTTTATCACTAGTTTAGTTTATAAAAAACTATAAAAAATGAAATTGAGTTTGTCTCATACGCTTCACCTTTTTAATATTTTCCGTAAGTATGATGGAAAGGAAAATTGTGCTCAAATGCTAGAAGAAGAATTACATAGAATGCTTGGCATAAAATATGTGAATGATGAGCATGATTGCAATGTTGTTAGTATGAATTCTTTAAATATCCATGACACTAATGATGATTGCACTAGTTATGATGAAAATGTCTCCTATAAACATGTCAATTTTTGTGGAGTGCATTGGGTTTGTAAGTACACACCAAATAGGGAAGATAGATATTGCAAGAGGCGTAAGTACTTAGAAACTAAATTGTTGCAAGAAAGTCTTGATGATTGCGCTGAAAAATTCAATATTTTTCGCGCCCCTTGTGAACTTTGCAATGAACATGGTCATTTAAAGCTCCAATGATATTTGTTTCATGATCAAGTCGTGTGCAAACATTGTGATAATTTGATTACCCTTGAGCATCATAAAGAGCTTAGCCTTCTTTTGGGTTATGAAGTAATGAAACCTATAACTGAGGGTATTCCAAAATTTAATCTTGATAGAGTTCTTCATTTTGATCTAGAGGAAATTTATATGTATTGTGCAGTGAATTGTATTGAAAATCCTTATATTGCCAACTACGTAAAGAGAAGAAAACAAATAGAAGATGAAGAGAATACTAATGAAAGGGAAGAGACATCCCAATACCCTCCTATTATTTCTCATGATGAATCAGGTAACGAGGAAGAGCCTCCTATTCAACCAATCTCATTAATAAGGAGCTCCAAAAAGAGGATTGAACCCACACATGATGTGGTGAAGAAGAAAAAAAGGAAGAGAGGTAAAAAGATATCTCTTCCAAATAATGCTGCTCCTATTACTATTGTGCCTCATGAAAATATAATTGTGGAAGATAATGATACTTCTTATGATCTTGAAAATCTTTTTGGCACTTGCTTGGAAGAATATGATAATTGCTATACTATTGGTGCTATTCATACAATTAATGATGAGAGTGATTATGCTTATGATATGAAAAGGCCCAAGCTTGGGGATGCTATGTTTAATAATGATGATATTTTAGCCTCTCAAGTTTTGATATGCAAAGTTGTTATGATGATAGCATGCCTTCTACTTACGATGATTATATTGATGAAAGTGGGTTTGGAAGAGTGTCAACTTTAGGAATTAATGATCCCACTATTTTGGAGTATGTTGAATCTTATAATATTTATGGAAGTGGATTTGGAGAGGTCATGACTTTATTTAGTGATGTATCCACTATCTTGGAAGAGGTTTCAATCGATTATGATGAAAACAAAGTTGCTACTTATGATGATTATTGTGATAAAACTTATGCTATAAAGAGTAGTGATGATTATATTTATAAAACTTGTCATGATTATGAGTACCCTTTCTCTGAACATAACTCCTTTAACGTGGAAACAATTTATAGTATTCAAGTCTCTTATGATACTCTCACTATTCCGAATGAGAAGAATTTTGCTTATGTGGAGTGTAGTAAATTTTCTATGCTTGTAGATCATGAAAAGAACGCTTTAGGTGCTGGTTATATTGTTGAATTCACTCATGATGCTACTGAAAATTATTATGAGGGAGGAATATATGCTTGTAGGAATTGCAATAATATCAAGTTTCCTCTCTATGTGCTTAAAGTTTTGAAGTTATGCTTGTTTTGCCTTCCTATGCTAGTTGATTATTGTTCCCATAAGTTGTTTGCTCACAAAATACCTATGCATAGGAAATGGGTTAGACTTAAATGTGTTAGTCATGTTCTTCATGATTCTCTCTTTATGTTTCAATTCTTATCTTTTATGTGAGCATCATTGACATCATCATGCCTAGCTAGGGGCGTTAAACGATACAGTTGTTGGGAGGTAACCCAATTTTATTTTTGTTCCTTGCGTTTTGTTCCTGTTTAGTAATAAATAATTCATATAGCCTCTGTTTAGATGTGGTTTTATGTGTTTAATTAGTGTTTGTGCCAAGTAGAACCTTTGGGAAGACTTGGGGAAAGTCTTGTTTATCATGCTGTCAAAAACAGAAACTTTAGCGCTCACGAGAATTGCTGCCACCTTTATTTGGAGAGCGCTATTTAGTTAATTATTTTTGCAGATGATTAATAGATAAATTCCTAAGGTCCAGCAATTTATTTGAGAATTTTATGAGTTCCAGAAGTATACGTTTGATCCAGATTATTACAGACTGTTCTGTTTTTGACAGATTCTGTTTTCGATGTGTTGTTTGCTTATTTTGATGAATCTATGGCTAGTAAAATAGTTTATAAACCATAGAGAAGTTTAAATACAGTAGGTTTAACACCAATATAAATAAATAATTAGTTCATTACAGTACCTTGAAGTGGTGATTTATTTTCTTATACTAACGGAGCTTACGAGTTTTCTGTTAAGTTTTGTGTTGTGAAGTTTTCAAGTTTTGGGTAAGGATTCGATGGACTATGGAATAAGGAGTGGAAAGAGCCTAAGCTTGGGGATTCCCAAGGCACCCCAAGGTAATATTCAAGGACAACCAAAAGCCTAAGCTTGGGGATGCCCCGGAAGGCATCCCCTCTTTCGTCTTCGTTCATCGGTAACTTTACTTGGAGCTATATTTTTATTTACCACATGATATGTGTTTTGCTTGGAGCGTCAATTTATTTTGTTAGGATTTGCTTGATGTTATTTAGAACAATGTTTTGCATCTTTTATTTCAATAAAAGTGGCATTGATAGCCTTTACTATGCCTATGTTACAAGTATACATATCGCTGTTTGAAAACAGAAAGTTTTCCGCTGTTGCAATAATTCCCTAGAAAATTCAGAATGTGATAAAATGTTTAAACCTGTTGCATATTAAGATCTGATAAATTTAATACAGTGGGAATTTTCTTTCATAATTTTTGGAGCTAGGGAAGTATGGATGTTGCTGCATTCTTTACAGACTATCCTGTTTAGGAAGATTGCTGTTATGTTTGCATTGTTTGCATATGTTTGCTTCTTTAATGATTCTATTTGAGGATAGGACTATTAAATATGCAGAGGCATTTAGTATGCAATGTTGAATAATAATTTTAGTGATTTTCCACAGTAGAGTATGATAATGTTTTTGCAATGGTTTATACTAACTTATCTCACGAGTCCTTGTTGAGTTTTGTGTGGATGAAGCTTTTGAGATTTAGGGAGACCGTGATATGAGAGGAATTAAGGAGACACAAAATCTCAAGCTTGGGGATGCCAAAGGCACCCCAAGATAATATTTTAAGAAGTCTCAAGCTTCTAAGCTTGGGGATGCCCCGGTTGGCATCCTACCTTTCTTCTTCAACAAACTATCGGTTAGTATCGGTTGATCCTAAGTTTTTGCTTCTTCACATGATGTTTACTATTCTTAGAATGTCATTTTCTTTTGCTCTGCTTTCTGTTTGAATAAAATACCAAGATCTGAAATTATTAAATGTTAGAGAGTCTTCACATAGTTGCATAATTATTTGACTACTCATTGATCTTCACTTATATCATTCAGAGTAGTTTGTCATTTGCTCTAGTGCTTCACTTATATCTTTTAGAGCGTGGTGGTACTTTTATTTTGAAGAAATAGATGAACTCTCTTGCTTCACTTACATTATTTTGAGAGTCTTAAATAGCATGGTAATTTGCTTAAAATCCTTATATGCTAGGTATTCAAGAATAATAAAATTCCCTTATGAGTGTGTTGAATACTATGAGAAGTTTGATACTTGATAATTGTTTTGAGATATGGCGATGGTGATATTAAAGACATGCTAGTTGAGTAGTTGTGAAATTGAGAAATACTTGTGTTGAAGTTTGTGGTTCCCGTAGCATGCACGTATGGTGAACCGTTATGTGATGAAGTCGGAGCATGATTTATTTATTGATTGCCTTCCTTATGAGTGGCGCTCGGGGACGAGCGATGGTCTTTTCCTACCAATCTATCCCCCTAGGAGCATGCGCGTAGTACTTTGTTTCAATAACTAATAGATTTTTGCAATAAGTATGTGAGTTCTTTATGACTAATGTTGACTCCATGGATTATACGCACTCTCATCCTTCCATCATTGCCAGCCTCTCTAGTACCGCGCAACTTTCGCCGGTACCATAAACCCACCATATACCTTCCTCAAAACAGCCACCATACCTACCTATTATGGCATTTCCATAGCCATTTCGAGATATATTGCCATGTAACTTTCCACCGTTCCATTTATTATGACACGCTTCATCATTGTCATATTGCTTTGCATGATCATGTAGTTGACATCGTATTTGTGGCAAAGCCGCCATTCATAATTCTTTCATACATGTCACTCATACATCATTGCACAACCCGGTACACCACCGGAGGCATTCATATAGAGTCATATCTTGTTCTAAGTATCGAGTTGTAATTCTTGAGTTGTAAGTAAATAAAAGTGTGATGATCATCATTATTAGAGCATTGTCCCAGTGAGGAAAGGATGATGGAGACTATGATTCCCCCACAAGTTGGGATGAGATTCCGGACAAAAAAAAGAGGCCAAAGAAGCCCAAATAAAAAAAGAGGCCATAAAAAAAAGAAGGCCCAAATAAAAATAAATAAATAAATATAAAAAATGAGAGAAAAAGAGAGAAGGGACAATGCTACTATCCTTTTACCACACTTGCGCTTCAAAGTAGCACCATGATTTTCATGATAGAGAGTCTCCTATGTTGTCACTTTCATATACTAGTGGGAATATTTCATTATAGAACTTGGGTTGTATATTTCCAATGATGGGCTTCCTCAAAATGCCCTAGGTCTTCGTGAGCAAGCAAGTTGGATGCACACCCACTAGTTTCTTTTGTTGAGCTTTCATACACTTATAGCTCTAGTGCATCCGTTGCATGGCAATCCCTACTCACTCACATTGATATCTATTGATGGGCATCTCCATAGCTCGTTGATACACCTAGTTGATGTGAGACTATCTTCTCCTTTTTGTCTTCTCCACAACCACCATTCTATTCCACGTATAGTGCTATGTCCATGGCTCACGCTCATATATTGGGTGAAGATTGAAAAAGTTTGAGAACATCAAAAGTATGAAACAATTGCTTGGCTTGTCATCGGGGTTGTGCATGATTTAAATATTTTGTGTGGTGAAGATGGAGCATAGCCAGACTATATGGTTTTGTAGGGATAACTTTCTTTGGCCATGTTATTTTGAGAAGACATGATTGCCTAGTTAGTATGCTTGAAGTATTATTATTTTTATGTCAATATTAAACTTTTGTCTTGAATCTTATGGATATGAATATTCATACCACAATTAAGAAGAATAACATTGAAATTATGCCAACTAGCATTCCACATCAAAAATTGTCTTTTTTATCATTTACCTACTCGAGGATGAGCAAGAATTAAGCTTGGGGATGCTGATACGTCTCCAACGTATCTATAATATTTCATTGCTCCATGCTATATTATCTACTATTTTGAATGTTTATGGGCTTTATTATACACTTTTATATCATTTTTGGGACTAACCTATTAACCGGAGGCCCAGCCCAGATTTGCTGTTTTATGCCTATTTCAGTGTTTCGAGGAAAAGGAATATCAAACGGAGTCAAAACGGAATGAAATCAACTGGAGAAGTTATTTTTTGGAAGGAAACCTACCGGATAGACTTGGACCCTACGTGAGAAGATGATGGAGGTGCTCACGAGGTTAGGGGCGCGCCCACCCCCCTGGGGCGCGCCCCCTGCCTCGTGCCCCCTCCTTCGGTCCACCGACGTACCCCTTGTACCCATATATACCTAGTATCATAAAACTTCCAGAACGGAGATTAGATCACGAGTTCCGCCGCCAGAAGCCTCCGTAGCCACCAAAAACCAATCTAGACCCGTTCCGGGACCCTGCCGGAGGGGGCAATCCCTCTCCGGTGGCCATCTTCATCATCCTGGTGCTCTCCATGACGAGGAGGGAGTAGTTCTCCCTCGGGGCTAAGGGTATGTACCAGTAGCTATGTGTTTGATCTCTCTCTCTCTCTCGTGTTCTTGAGGTGATACGATCTTGATGTATCGCGAGCTTTGCTATTATATTTGGATCCTATGATGTTTCTTCCCCCCTCTACTCTCTTGTAATGAATTGAGTTTCCCCTTTGAAGTTATCTTATCGGATTGAGTCTTTAAAGATTTGAGAACACTTGATGTATGTCTTGCCGTGCGTATCTGTGGTGACAATGGGATACCACGTGATTCACTTGATGTATGTTTTGGTGATCAACTTGCGGGTTCCGTGACCTTGGGGACCTATGCATAGGGGTTGGCACATGTTTTCATCGTGATTCTCCGGTAGAAACTTTGGGGCACTCTTTGAGGTCATTTGTGTTGGTTGAATAGATGAATCTGAGATTGTGTGACGCATATCGTATAATCATACCCATTGATACTTGAGGTGACATTGGAGTATCTAGGTGACATTAGGGTTTTGGTTGATTTGTGTCTTAAGGTGTTATTCTAGTACGAACTCTAGGGCTGTTTGTGACACTTATAGGAATAGCCCAATGGATTGATTGGAAAGAATAACTTTGAGGTGGTTTCGTACCCTACCATAATCTCTTTGTTCGTTCTCCGCTATTAGTGACTTTGGAGTGACTCTTTGTTGCATTTTGAGGGATAGTTATGTGATCCAATTATGTTATTATTGTCGAGGGAACTTGCACTAGTGAAAGTATGAACCCTAGGCCTTATTTCCTATCATTGCAATACCGTTTATGCTCACTTTTATCATTAGTTACCTTGCTGTTTTTATATTTTCAGGTTACAAATACCTTTATCTACCATCCATATTGCACTTGTATCACCATCTCTACGCTGAACTAGTGCACCTATACAATTTACCGTTGTATTGGGTGTGTTGGGGACACAAGAGACTCTTTGTTATTTGGTTGCAGGGTTGCTTGAGAGAGACCATCTTCATCCTACGCCTCCTACGGATTGATAAACCTTAGGTCATCCACTTGAGGGAAATTTGCTACTGTCCTACAAACCTCTGCACTTGGAGGCCCAACAACGTCTACAAGAAGAAGGTTGTGTAGTAGACATCACGGAGACATGCTCAGATATGTCCTCCAGATTCACTTTGATTCCTCCAACATTGAAGCAGAATATGAAGCACTCCTGTATGGGTTGCGCATGGCGATCTCACTCGGCGTCCGTCGCCTCATGGTCTATGGCGACTCAGATTTGGTAGTTAATGAAGTGATGAAGGAGTGGGACGTCAGAAGCCCAGCCATGACTGGTTACTGCAACACGGTGCGGAAGCTTGAGAAGAAGTTTGAGGGGTTAGAGCTCCACCACATACCCCGACTAAAAAATCAAGCAGCTGATGACTTGGCAAAGATAGGTTCCAAGAGAGAAGCCATTCCCAGCAATGTGTTTATGGAGCATATTCACACGCCGACAGTTCAGGAAGATCCTTTTACTGAAGAGCCCCCGCAACCTAAGAGCGCCACAGATCCGACTGAAGTCGAGGTCCCAGCCGTGGTCGACCTGATCATGGAGATTCTGGCCATTACTCCCGACTGGACGGTGCCCTACATTGCGTACATCCTCAGGAAAGAACTCTCAGAGGATGAGGAAGAGGCTCGATAGATTGTCCGTCGATCCAAGGCCTTTACTGTGATAAGAGGACAACTGTTCAGGGAAAGCGTGACTGGAGTCGGTCAGAAATGCATAACACCAGAAGAAGGTCAAATGATCCTCAATGACATCCACTCGGGGACCTGTGGTCACCATGCGTCCTCTAGGGCCATCGTGGCTAAAGCATACCAAGCTGGATTCTATTGGCCACGAGCAAATGAAATGGCGAAAGATATAGTCGACAGATGTGAAGGCTGCCAGTTTTACTCCGACATGTCTCACAAGCCAGCGTCAACCCTGAAGACCACCCCCTCATCTGGCCCTTTGCTGTTTGGGGACTAGATATGGTTGGACCGCTGAGAACTGGCAGGAGCGGCTTCACTCATGTGCTCGTTGTAGTCGACAAGTTTACCAAATGGATCGAAGCTAAACCTATCAAGAACCTTGATGCTAGCACCGCTGTCAGTTTTATCAGAGAATTGACATTCAGATATGGAGTCCCACACAGCATCATCACGGACAACGGGTCAAACTTCAATTCCGATGAGTTCAGAGCTTTCTGCGCTTCTCAAGGCACTCGAGTCGACTATGCTTCGGTCGCTCACCCGCAGTCGAACGGACAAGCAGAAAGAGCCAATGGCCTAATTCTCAAACGACTGAAACCCCGACTGATGCGTGATCTCAAACACGCAGCAGACGCTTGGGTTGATGAACTTCCGTCAGTTCTGTGGGGTTTAAGGACAACTCCTAATCGGTCGACCGGACGAACTCCTTTCTTCTTAGTTTATGGAGCCGAAGATGTTCTGCCAAGTGACCTGCTCCACAATGCACCCCGAGTCGAGCTCTTCATCGAAGAGGAAGCAGAGCAGGCCCGGCAAGATTCAGTTGAGCTCTTAGAGGAGGAAAGAGAGATGGCCTTGATCTGGTCGACCATTTATCAGCAAGACTTGAGTTGATTCCACGCCAGAAATGTGAAGGGTCGAGCCTTTCAAGGAGACCTGGTTCTTCGAGTAGATCAACAGAAACCACACAAGCTTGCCCCGGCTTGGGAAGGCCCCTTCATCATCACCAAAGTTCTCCACAATGGAGCATACCATTTTTACAGTATTGAGCATCAGAAAGACGAGCCACGGGCTTGGAACGCGGAGCTGCTCCGCCCCTTTTATACTTAAGCACTCATTCGAATAAAATGTAATAAGAAACACCTTTGTAATTTGTTTATCAAAGACAAGAGCTTATGGTCCTATCATTCGATTGTTGTGTCCTTATTTACTTCTGAAATCCCCCAGTGGGTGGGCTTAGTCGCAAATCTATTTCGCGTAAGTTCAAAAAAAATCCTACCGAGTGGAGAGCAATCCTCCCACTCGGGGGCTTAGCTGCAGTCCAGTACTCGCCTAAGTTCTCTCACTAGGAGGCTTAGCTGTAGTCCGGTACTCGCCTAAGTTTGAAGAAAATCCTACCGAGTGGAGAGTAATCCTCCCACTCGGGGGCTTAGCTGCAGTCCAGTACTCGCCTAAGTTCTCTCACTAGCAGGCTTAGCTGCAGTCCGGTACTCGCCTAAGTTTGAAGAAAATCCTACCGAGTGGAGAGCAATCCTCCCACTCGGGGGCTTAGCTGCAGTCCAGTACTCGCCTAAGTTATCTCACTAGGAGGCTTAGCTGCA
>NC_041390.1:594699028-594744512 GCF_002162155.2 Triticum dicoccoides
GAGAGCAATCCTCCCACTCGGGGGCTTAGCTGCAGTCCAATACTCGCCTAAGTTCTCCCACTAGGAGGCTTAGCTGCAGTCCAGTACTCACCTAAGTCTTATAAAAATCGTACCGAGTGGAGAGCAATCCTACCACTCGAGGGCTTAGCTGTAGTCCAGTACTCGCCTAAGTTCTCTCACTAGGAGGCTTAGCTGCAGTCCAGTACTCGCCTAAGTTTAAAAAAATCTTACCGAGTGGAGAGCAATCCCCCCACTCGGGGGTCTTAGCTGCAGTCCAGTACTCGCCTAAGTCCGAAACATACCCCTATCCGCGAGGACAACGAAGTGCAGGTCGACTGCAACCTTCTCCTTCGGAGCTATGGCACAAGTACAATGTACGCTCCATCCTTATCCGCAAGGACGATAAGGTGCAGGTCGACTGCAACCTTCTCCTTAGGAGCTACGGCACAAGTACAACATACGCTCCATCCCTATATGCAAGGACGATGAGGTGCAGGTCGACTGCAACCTTCTCCTTCGGAGCTATGGCACAAGTACAACATACGCTCCATCCCTATCCGCAAGGACAACGAGGTGCAGGTCGACTGCAACCTTCTCCTTAGGAGCTATGGCACAAGTACAACGTATGCTCCATCCCTATCCGCAAGGACGACGAGGTGCAGGTCGACTGAAACCTTCTACTTCGGAGCTACGGCACAAGTACAATGTACGCTCCATCCCTATCCGCAAGGACGACGAGGTGCAGGTCGACTGCGACCTTCTCCTTCGAATCTACGGCACAAGTACAACGTCCGCTCCATCCTTATCCGCAAGGACAACGAAGCGCAGGTCAACTGGAGCCACCACCTCAGAGCTGCATCTCCAGCGCAAAGACTATTCCGAGCAGTGAGCAAAGTCCATTCGAAGGCAAACGCAAGCACATTCGGAGATAAACCAAATTCGGGTAAATCCTAAAAGTTCCAAGCAACAAATCAGAAGTACTCGGGCATAAAGCCCAAAGGAGTTCAACAGTTACAGCAATCACTCGGCATTCCGAGGCAAATTTAAAGCAGATTCAAGTTTCATAAGTTTGTTCACTCGGCCGGAGGAGGGCTGGCAGGCTCCACGAATGAGTCCAGGTCGATCCCATCAGCGATCCGAGTGGCGGCAGCAATGAAGGTCTCCATGAAGGACTGGAAGTCATGCCTTTTGGTGTTAGCGACTTTGATCGCAGCCAGCTTGTCTTCACGAGCCTCCTTGCAATGGACTTGCACTAAGGACAGCGCCACGTCAGCACCACACCGTGCGGAGGATTTCTTCCATTCTTGCACTCGGTCAGGGATCTCGTTCAGTCGAGTCATCAGGGATTCCGGGTCATTTTGAAGCGTCGCCCTCGGCCAAAGCGATGAGTCGATTCGGGAGACTACCTCCTTCAGGCGCACGAGGTAGCTTGTGGCGCTGGCGATACGGGACTCCAGTCGGAGCACGTTCATTGCCGTTTCGTCGCAGACTGGAGAAGCGATAGGGTCCAGACCCGTCTCGACCCTTCCAGTTTCCTCGTTGAAGTCTTGGCAGAATTCTGCAGCCAAAAGATTAGTGAATCGACCGAGCAAGATCTGATCGCAAGCATCAACACAGTCGGTTTAAAAGAAATACCTTCCAGCGTGAGATAGAGTTTCTTGGCAAGAGTCCTCAGATAAGCTTCCGTGTCATTCCTCTTGCGGATCGCAGACTCCAACTTTTCATTCAGGTCAACCTTGTCCTTCTTCAGACTGGTCACTTCGCGGTTAGCTTCATTAAGACAAGATTTCAGTTTGTTCACCTCCCCTTCTAGCGTTCCGATTGAAGCAAGCTTCTGGTCTGCGAGAGCAGTTTTATCTTGGGCTGCTTTTTGCGCGGCGGCGAGGTCTGAGTCCTTCTTCTCCAGAGCCAACTTCATTTTCTCTACAAAAGAAGCAATCGAATCAAAGAAGAGATCAAAGAAATATATTGAAAGTCAGTCGACAGTCAGTTACCTTCCATACCAGCGGCTTCGCCTTGAGCTTTCTTCAGATTCTGCTGGGCCAATTCCAAGTCGAGGTTGAGTTTCCTCTGATTCTCCTCAAGTTCAGCAAACTTGGAAATAAGAGTACAAGACTTCTGCAGAAGGAAAAAGACGGATCAGTCGATAAGATCAAAGGTTGTTTACATTCGAGTGAATAAAACCTAAAGAAGTTCTCTTAGACCCCAGCCGACTGCACACAGTCGACTGCGATCTCAGGGGCAACACCCAGCGGGTGCACTTGGCGTGCCCCCGCTGACTAAGACCCAACTCGACCGGTCCGCCCGGACCAAGTAAAAAAACTTGTTCAGACCATAGTCGACTGCCAGCAGTCAACTGCAGTCTCGGGGACTACACCCAGTGGGTGCACTTGGCGTGCCCCCACCGGTTCGGATCCTACTCGACCGGTCCGCTTGAGTCGAGTGTAAGAAATGAAAAAGAAAGGAAAGTAGAACTTAGACTCCAGTCGACTGCCAGCAGTCGACCGCGGTCTCGGGGACTACACCCGGTGGGTGCACTTAGCGTGCCCCTACCGGTTCAGATCCCACTCGCCCAGACCGAGTGGAAGAACGAAACTACCAAAAAACAACAAAACACCCAGTGGGTGCCCTGATTCGACGCAAACAACAGAAGATTGTGTCGAAGAAGATTTTTCGGGTAACATATCCTCATAGAGCAAAAGCAGTCGGAAAGTCTACTCACCTGGACATTGGCCCAAAGAGCAACAATGGCGTCGTAGGCAGCCTGCTGTTCTCATGCACCGTCTTCACCCGCTCCATCATCATGTCAGCCTGTCGGATGGCTTACGCAGCCGCTTCCGACTGGTTGTCCGGGACGAGATGGCTGGTGAAAAAGTGAGCAGACGACCCAGGTGCGGCGGCTTGGAGCTCCGTGTCGTAGAGTTGGACGACTGAAGGAATCACAGATGCAGTCGACGGTGTGGGTGCTCAGTCGACAAGGGTGCAGCGAAGGTCACAGAGGCCCTGCCCGCGTCTTCAGGTTGACGGACGGGAGGTGTCGTAGTTGGTTCTTGCCGAGACATCCTGCCAGCTGCTACCTTCTTGCTCTTCCTGGGCTTAAGAGCGACATCTTCATCGTCATCTGGAAGATCGATGACGTTGGGTGGAGCTGCAAGGCAGATCATTCGACCCCAAGTGAACCACTAGAACGCAATCGACCAAGGAATCAAGAACAAAATCACAAGAGTTTATACCTGGGTTGGAGGTTACCGCATCTTCCATCTCCTCGTCCCGGTACTAGAGAGAAGAGGTTCCTGATGTAGCAGCACTGCAAAGACTCGCATTCACTCGGTTACGTCCGGTTAATCGAGTCGACAAAAAGGACAAGTCAGATGATTACCCGGAGATAGTAGGGACGGTCACTTTCATCCTAGGCAAAGCCTTTGGCAGTTTGGAGGAGGTGTCTTTCGGTGCTTTCGGCGCTGGAGGCGGCACAACTTTGGACTGCTTTGGGGCCTTCTCAGTCGGTGTTGGGGAAGACGTCCTGGGATGCTTCGAAGACTGTCCAATCGGTGCGGCCACCAAGTCCGGAGCGCTCACCAGGTCGTGAGCGTGTTTGGATCTCCTCTCCCTGCGAGGAGGCGAGTCGACTTTTTCGTTATCAGTCGATCCGTCGCTCTCCTCGTCCTCCTCGGCATCTGAGTGCCCCTCGCCGCTCTCGCCCCCGCTCGCTTCTTCCTCGACGTCTTGCTCCTGCACTCCGTTGGGCATTGAGTACATGTCGATGAGGGCCTGAAAAGACAACGATCAAAAGAAATTCAGTCGACCATCAACAAGATGTCGCGAAGTGAATCGTAAAGATACTTGATAAAATAGAATCATACCTGCTCCGGCTGATGCGAGTGGTCGAATGGAATCACCCTCCTAGACCCCCGAGGGTTGTCTTTGTTGCTGGTGATCCCCATCAGCCACTTCTCCATGGTGTCCTCACTAACGTCCTCCAGGTGGATCCGAGTGGAATCCTCGAGCCCAGAGTACATCCACATCGGATGATCGCGTGCCTGAAGTGGTTGGATGCGTCGGCCGAGAAAGACCTCCAGCAGGTCCATCCCGGTCACCCCGTCGCGGACGAGTTGGATGACCCGCTCGACCAGCACCTTGACATGCGCCTTCTCTTCTGGAACCACCTTCAGGGGGGCGGGCTTCTCCACTCGAGCCAAAGAAAAGGGAGGAAGTCCGGTCGACTGACCCGGGGTCGGCCGATCCTTGCAGTTGAACCAAGTCGACTGCCAGCCCCGGACCGAGTCGGGAAGGATCATGGCTGGGAAGGTACTCTTGCTCCTCATCTGGATCCCCAGACCCCCGCACATCTGGATCACTTGTGTCCTCTCGTCACTCGGATTGGCCTTTTTGACCGACTGGGAGCGGCAGGTGAAGATGTGTTTGAAAAGACCCCAGTGCGGTCGACAGCCCAAGAAATTTTCACACATCGACACGAAAGCAGCCAGATAGACTATGGTGTTTGGAGTGAAATGGTGGAGCTGAGCCCCAAAGAAGTTCAAGAAACCCCGGAAAAAAGGATGGGGAGGCAGTGAGAATCCGCGATCTACGTGGGTGGCGAGGAGAACACACTCACCCTCCCTTGGCTGCGGCTCGGTCTCGTTCACCAGGAGCCATGCCGACTTGTGGGGGATCAGTCCCCCTTCCACTAGGTCATCGAGGTCGTCCTGGGTGATTGTCGAGCGGATCCAGTCGCCCTGGATTTAGCCCGGCGGCAAGCCGGATCTCGACGAGGATCCGCCCCGGCTGGTCCGCTTGCCCTTCGCCTTCGCGATCGCCTTCTTCGCGCGTTCCAGCGCCACAGTCTTCTCTTTCCCCATGGCGACGGGTCGAGTTCGAGCGAGGATCCGGTGACGAGAGTGGAAGCGAGCGTGGTAGAGAGATTGGGGGAAGAAGAAGAGAGAATGGGAGCGCATGGGGTAGAGGCCTGGTCTGGTGCCTTTTATAAGGTCGTCCCCCGAGTGACTGACTGGTGGACCCAGACGATCTAAACAAATCCCGCAACAGTCGCGCACGCAATACATGGCGAAAAAGGTGGCACGGGGATCAAGGAGACTTGCCTAATCCGTCCCGATAACCACAGTTCTGCCTGTCTGGCGCACTTCCCAAAATTTGAATCCCACGAGATCCGCAAAGAGCAGAGCAACTTGCTAGACTGAAGACAAACATCCTCTACATTATCATTCAGAATTCTACCGTGAAAATTCACTCGACAAAAACCAAGAATGGACCAAGGCGACTGTGAAAGGAGTCGACGGCGCCCCCTCAACTCACTGTTCCAGAATAAGATATCATCATGGCACAAAGAGTGGGTCGGAAGTGTCCCCAACTCCTTCCTCACTCAAACCCTGATCCATTCGGGGGCTAATGATGAAGCTATGTACCTAGGGTAGGGTCATGGATCTGTCCAACATACCATCCCCAAGGACATCTCTACAAAGAATCAGAAGCAGTCGAAGAGAAACCATCATCCACTCGACCATGAAGATGTGCTCACTCGACCACCTTGAAGACACTCGACCACCAGAAGATGAGAAACCTTCCACTCTGCAATGGTCAGGGTTTAAACCATAGCTTTATGAGCATTTACAATACATTACTTTAGACGTTACCAATAACGCTCCTCCTTTATGGGCATTGAACCCTATGTAACAGAGGGGAGCTGGGGTCCTGGCGCACTCTATATAAGCCACCCCCTCCTCTGGGACAGGGGTTCGCACTTTCTGTAATTCACATGCATATATTCAGTCGACCGCCTCCGGCCTCCGAGACATAGGGCTGTTACTTCCTTTGAGAAGGGCCTGAACTCGTAAAACTCGTGCGTACAACTCCTCCATAGCTAGGATCTTGCCTCTACATTCCTACCCCCTATTCTACTGTCAGTCTTAGAACCACGACAACTACTCCATGCTCGGGCACAACATTCTCACCCTGAAACTGAAAGCCTTGATCGTACAGACGTTCCGGATGCTCTTCTTCTACGATCATATTGTGCATGATCACACAAGCAGTCATCACCTCCCATATTTTTTGCGTGCTCCAAGTATTAGCAGGATACTGAATGATGCCCCATCGAGATTGCAAAACACCAAAGGCATGCTCGACATCCTTTCTAGCACTCTCTTGCTCTTGGGCAAATCTTTTCCTTTTCTCTCCGACAGGGTTGGGTATTGTCTTGACAATAGTGGTCCACTGAGGATAGATACCGTCACCCAAATAGTACCATTTGTCGTAGTTGTGGCCGTTGACAGTAAAGTTCATTGGTGGGCTATTGCCTTCGGCAAGCCTAGCAAACACCGGCAAGCGCTGAAGCACGTTGATATCATTGTGTGATCCAGCCATGCCAAAGAAAGAGTGCCAGATCTAGAGATCTTGAGATGCCACGGCCTCTAGTATGACAATGCAAGCCCTGACATGTCCCTTATACTGCCTTTGCCAAGCAAAAGGGCAGTTCTTCCACTCCCAGTACATGCAGTCTATGCTGCCAAGCATCCCCGGGAAGCCCCTGCTGGCATTCATCGCCAACAAACGGGTTGTATCTTCAGCTGTCAGCTCTCTCAAGTACTCAGGGCCAAACACAACAATCACAGCCTTGAAGAGCTTATACAGGGACTCTAGGCATGTAGACTCTCTCATACAGACGTACTCATCAATGAGATCATCGGGCACTCCGTATGCAAGCATTCGGATGGCGGCAGTGCATTTCTAATAAGAGGAGAAACCAATCTTGCCGACGACATCCTCTTTGCACTCGAAGTAGTCATCATAGCCAGCCACTCCCTCTCTAATACGGTTGAAAACATGCCTACTCATATGGAACCAGCGGCGGAATTTGTGATGTTTGAACAACAGGTTTGTTGTATCAAAGTAGTCCTTCTAGAGAAGGAAATGCCCGCTCTCTCATTTACGATTCAAAGCCGGAAGGTGGCCCGGAATGGAGCCACGGAACAATGGCCGCTGGTTGTTGAGGTGGTGATGGACCAAGAAAGCAGCCAATATCTCCTCCTCGTCGTCGAACAACGAATCGTCAGAGTCGCAAAGGAAATTGTGGAAAAAGAACTCGTCGGCGGAGTCCATTTTTGTACCTTGGCAAACTATCGAACAACTTGCGAGCGTCGAAGAAGGAGACGGCCAGCGAGGGGAGACGCGGCGCCCATAGACCAGCTAGCTGCCCTGCCGGCGTCCGACCAGTGTGACGGCGTCCGACGAGTGTGCCGGTTGGATGTGGCGGCGGCCGCGAGGCGTCTTCTTGGTCGCGGGCGGCTGTTCAGTGGGGAAAGCGGCGGCAGGAACCAGTTTGCTTCCCGGCGGCAAAATGGCGACGGCGGGCGGCTGGGGGCAGGGGCGGTGTTGCTGGGCGGATGTGGAGGCGGCGGCAGTTGGAAGAGTCGCCGGCAAAAATGGGCAATGGCGTCAGTGGCGGAGGAGGCGGGGCGAGGGTTGCTTGTTGGCCGGGGGGTAAGAGGGGAGGCCAATGTGCCATAGACCAGCGGGCCCAGGGACAGGAGTAGGCGAGCGCGCTCGTGTCCGTCGCGTGTCCGCGCCGATGCAAATCAGGCTCAAAAATGGGCCGGGAATGGGTCGCTCGCCAACGAAAAACGGACGCGCGTCCGTTTGGGTCGGCGTGTTGGGCTGCCTTTTCTGTCCGCACCGACCCAAACGGACGGCCATAGACGAAATGGGTCGCCCCATTGGAGTTGCTCTTAAACAGATGTCAAATTGCAACAACAAATCATGAAAAAACACGGGAGACAAATAGAGAGGACACATGTCTAAAAACATTTGTAAGAAAACTCCATTGAAGCAGATTTCTGCAACCGCCATCCTCGCCGCTTGCCGTCTTTGGAGACAAAGAAACACCATCGTCCATAAATGCTTTGCAAGTCGAAGGCCTCGGGGTAAGGGGTCCCGAGCTGTGGATCTCGGATCAGTGGTAACAGAAATAAAGGCGATGATGTTTACCCAGATTTGACCCCTTTTGATGGAGGTAAACCCTATGTCCCGCCCTTGTTTATATTGATGGACATGTATCTAGTACAGGCTTTATCTACCTCGAGATCGTAAGTTGTGTTCTAACCCTAGGGCTAGGTAAAGGTAATTATGATTCGCTCCCTTCTATAGGCTAAACCCCTTGGCTTATATACACGCCAGGTAGAGCATCTAGGGTTACATGGTCAGCTATCCAGGGGATCGCATGGAGGCAGCAGGAGATGTCTTGGAGTATACATCAAGTCTTCGGTAGAGGCAGTCTTGGTCGCGTTTAGGCGTGTAGCTTCCGGAGTTCTCTTTAATGGGGATGAGAGCCCACTGGGCCAGCCCGAGGACAATAGGCCGACTAGGTTAGCACCCCCTAGTCCAGAACACCGTCAGTAGCCCCCAAATTGGTCTTCTACGCCGAGGACGACTTGATGTAAATAACTTTGGATCCAAAGTCCTTGGCTTGACAAACGAGTTCCCCTTCCTTGGTAATTCGAGATTCCTTCCCTTTAAAGGATACTAAGAACCACTCCTCAAAGGAGTGGTGTTCGCCAGCCATGGCATAGCCGGACTCGCTCAGCGCCCGGTCACACGGGGTTACTTAGCCTCGAAGGCCAACCGTGTAGGTGTGAATAGTGCTTTCTAGCCTAAGAACTTCATCAAAGCGGCACTACCGACGACTGGTCAAGCAGTTATTGCTCACCCGAATCGTGACCCGAGGCAATCTTTTTATGACGTGTCCCATCAAATGCAGACCGTGCCAGTTTTTTCAGGGATGTCATTAAGATTTTGTTTCTCCCCGTACGCATAATGACACCTTTTACGGGGAGTGGTGATTCCACTGGCGCGACAGAGGGACTATTGGCCTTTCACCAGCCTATTAGAGTAAAAAGATAACGACTGAAAGAAGTACGCTCTCATTTCGCTGGCCTGCTGCCTCTCAAGCTCTAGCGCCCAGATCCAATCTCGCCCTCCTCCTTCATACCGCATCCTAGCTTACATTCCCAGCAATGGACAACGCCACCCTCAAGGGGCACTGGGCTGGTTCCTCTGTTACGGAGGGCACCATCCTAGAGCTGCACAGCACGGGGTACATCCCCACGAAGGTCAACACCCGTGCGCCGGACCCCAACCAACAGGAGCCCACTCCCAATCCAGGGGAGAGGGTGGTTTTCGTGCCCACCTCTTCAGAGGTCTGGAGTTCTCGCTGCACCGATTTGTGCGTGGGGTCATGTTCTACTACGGGCTGGATTTCCATCATCTAGCTCCAAATTCTATCCTCCACCTTGTCTCCTTCATCACGGTCTGGGAGGCCTTCCTGCGCATCGAGCCGCACTTTGTCCTATGGCTGAAGATCTTCGGCGTCAAGCCAAAGTCAAGTGGCTCAGAGCTCACGGAGGGCATAGGTGCCATGATCAGCAAGAACCAGTAGGTCGGCTGGTTTAAAGGCACCTTCATAGAGACCGTCAAGGAGTGGCAGCGCGAGTGGTTTTACTGTTGGGGAACATAGTAATTTCAAAATTTTCCTACGTACACACAGGATCATGGTGATGTTGGAAATATGCCCTAGAGGCAATAATAAAATGATTCTTATTATATTTCCTTGTTCATGATAATTGTCTATTATTCATGCTATAATTGTGTTATCCGGAAATCATAATACATGTGTGAATACATAGACCATAACATGTCCCTAGTGAGCCTCTAGTTAACTACCTCGTTGATCAATAGATAGTCATGGTTTCCTGACTATGGACATTGGATGTCATTGATAACGGGATCACATCATTAGGAGAATGATGAGATGGACAAGACCCAATCCTAAGCATAGCACAAGATCGTGTAGTTCGTTTGCTAGAGCTTTTCCAATGTCAAGTATCATTTCCTTAGACCATGAGATCGTGTAACTCCCGGATGCTGTAGGAGTGCTTTGGGTGTACCAAACATCACAGCGTAACTGGGTGACTATAAAGGTATACTACAGGTATCCCCGAAAGTATCTGTTGGTTTGACACGGATCGAGACTGGGATTTGTCACTCCGTATGACGGAGAGGTATCTCTGGGCCCACTCGGTAATGCATCATCATAATGAGCTCAATGTGACCAAGTGTTTGGTCACGGGATCATGCATTACGGTACGAGTAAAGTGACTTGCCGGGAACGAGATTGAACGAGGTATTGGGATACCGACGATCGAATCTCGGGCAAGTAACGTACCGATTGACAAAGGGAATTGTATACGGGATTACTTGAATCCTCGACATCGTGGTTCATTCGATGAGATCATCGAGGAGCATGTGGGAGCCAACATGGGTATCCAGATCCTGCTGTTGGTTATTGACCGGAGAGTCGTCTCGGTCATGGCTGCGTGTCTCCCGAACCCGTAGGGTCTACACACTTAAGGTTCGGTGACGCTAGGGTTGTAGAGATATTAGTATGCGGTAACTCGAAAGTTGTTTGGAGTCCTGGATGAGATCCCGGACATCACAAGGAGTTCCGGAATGGTCCGGAGGTGAAGATTTATATATAGGAAGTCCAGTTTCGGCCATCGGGAAAGTTTCGGGGGTAATTGGTATTGTACCGGGACCACCGGAAGGGTCCCGGGGGTCCACCGGGCGGGGCCACCTATCCCGGAGGGCCCCATGGGCTGAAGTGGGAGGGGAACCAGCCCCTGGTGGGCTGGTGCGCCCCCCATGGGCCTCCCCCTGCGCCTAGGGTTGGAAACCCTAGGAGTGGGGGGCGCCCTACCTGACTTGGGGGGGCAAGTCCCCCCTTGGCCGCCGCCCCCCTTGGAGATTGGATCTCCTAGGGCCGGCGCCCCCCCTAGGGGCCCTATATATAGTGCGGGAGGGAGGGCAGCCGTACCCAAGTCCCTGGCGCCTCCCTCTCCCCTCGTAACACCTCTCCCTCTAGTTAGAGCTTGGCGAAGCCCTGCCGAGATCACCGCTGCTTCCACCACCACGCCATCATGCTGCTGGATCTCCATCAACCTCTCCTTCCCCTTGCTGGATCAAAAAGGAGGAGACGTCTTCCCAACCGTACGTGTGCTGAACGCGGAGGTGCCATCCGTTCGGCGCTCGATCATCGGT
Source organism: Triticum dicoccoides (assembly GCF_002162155.2). Taxonomy (NCBI): domain Eukaryota; kingdom Viridiplantae; phylum Streptophyta; class Magnoliopsida; order Poales; family Poaceae; genus Triticum; species Triticum dicoccoides. The sequence goes on from NC_041390.1 coordinate 594,710,135, forward strand.
GATTTGGATCACGACGAGTACAACTCCGTCAACCCCGTTCTCTTGAACGCTTCCGCTCGCGATCTACAAGGGTATGTAGATGCACTCCTCTCCGTCGTTGCTAGATGACTCCATAGATTGATCTTGGTGATGCGTAGAAAATTTTAAAATTCTGCTACGTTCCCCAACAGGTGATTCATAGCAACGAGAGGGGAGAGTGTTGTCCATGTACCCTCATAGAACGAAAGCAGAAGCGTTTGCAGAACGCGGTTGATGTAGTCGTACGTCTTCACGATCCGACCGATCAAGTAACGAATGTACGGCACCTCCGAGTTCAGCACACATTGAGGGAGAGTTCCGTCAGCACGATGTCGTGGTCACGATGACGATGTTCTACCAACGCAGGGCTTCGCCTAAGCACCACTACGATATTATCGAGGTGGACTATGGTGGAGGCCGGCACCGCACATAGCTAAGAGATCCAAGAGATCAATTTTTGTGTCTAGAGGTGCCCCCTGCCCCCGTATATAAAGGAGCAAGGGGGAGAGGCGGCTGATACGTCCATTTTGCATCATGCTTTTATATCGATATTTATTGCATTATGGGCTGTTATTACACATTATGTCACAATACTTATGCCTATTCTCTCTTATTTTACAAGGTTTACATAAAGAGGGAGAATGCTCGCAGCTGGGATTCTGGGCTAGAAAAGAAGCAAATATTAGAGACCTATTCTGCACAGCTCCAAAAGTCCTGAAACTTCACGGAAGACGTTTTCAGAATATATAAAAAATACTGAGCGCAAGAAGTTCACCAGGGGGGGCACACCCTGCCCATGAGGGTGGGGGGTGCGCCTACCCCCTAGGCGCGCCGCCCTACCTCGTGGCCCCCTGGTGGCCCTCCGATGGCTATCTTCTGCTATATGGAGTCTTTCGATGAGGAAAAAATCATAAGCCATCTTTCCGGATGAGACTCCGCCGCCAAGAGGCAGAACCTTGGCGGAACCAATCTAGGGCTCTGGCGGAGCTGTTCTGCTGGGGAAACTTCCCGCTGGGAGGGGGAAATCATCGCCATTGTCATCACCAACGCTCCTCTCATCGGGAGAGGGCAATCTCCATCAACATCTTCACTAGCACCATCTCCTCTCAAAACCGTAGTTCATCTCTTTTATCCAATTCTTGTCTCCAAGTCCGGGATTGGTACCTGTGGGTTGCTAGTAGTGTTAATTACTCTTTGTAGTTGATGCTAGTTGGTTTATTTGGTGGAAGATCGTAGATCCTATATGCACATTAATACCCCTCTGATTATGAACATGAATATGCTTTGTGAGTAGTTATGTTTGTTCCTGAGGACATGGGAGAAGTCTTGCTATTAGTAGTCATGTGAATTTGGTATTCGTTCGATATTTTGATGAGATATATGTTGTCTCTCCTCTAGTGGTGTTATGTGAACGCCGACTACATGACACTTCACCATTATTTGGGCCTAGAGGAAGTGTAGGATCGAAAGTATGTCTAGATGGGGGGGTGATTAGACTACTTGACCAAATAAAAATCTAGCCTTTTCCCAATTTTAGTTCTTGGCAGATTTTAGCTATCTTAACACAAGTCAAGCAATCTCCACACAATTCAAGCAAGCATGCAAGAGAGTATATGAGCAGCGGAAAGTAAAGCATGCAACTTGCAAGAATGTAAAGGGAAGGGTTTGGAGAATTCAAACGCAATTGGAGACACGGATGTTTTTGTCGTGGTTCCGATAGGTGGTGCTATCGTACATCCACGTTGATGGAGACTTCAACCCACGGACGGTAATGGTTGTGCGAGTCCATGGAGGGCTCCACCCACGAAGGGTCCACGAAGAAGCAACCTTGTCTATTCCATCACGGCCGTCACCCACGAAGGACTTTCCTCACTAGTGGTAGATCTTCACGAAGTAGGCGATATCCTTGCACTTACAAACTCCTTGGTTCAACTCCACAATCTTGTCGAAGGCTCCCAAGTGACACCTAGCCAATCTAGGAGACACCACTCTCCAAGAAGTAACAAATGGTGTGTTGATGATGAACTCCTTGCTCTTGTGCTTAAAATGATAGTCTCCCCAACACTCAACTCTCTCTCACAAGATTTGGATTTGGTGGAAAGAAGATTTGAGTGGAAAGCAACTTGGGGAAGGCTAGAGATCAAGATTCATATGGTTGGAATGGAATATCTTGACCTCAACACAAGTGTAGGTGGTTCTCTCTCAGAAAATGTGTATTGGAAGTGTGGGTATGTTCTGATGGCTCTCTCCATGAATGAAGAGTTGGTAGAGGGGTATATATAGCCTCCACACAAAATCTAACCGTTACACACAATTTGCCAAACTCGGTGGGACCGAATGGTCAAAGTCGGTCGGACCAATTCAGCAAACCTAGTGACCATTAGGATTTTCGGTGGGACTGAGATGCAACTCGGTAGGACTGATATGGTTAGGGTTAGGGCATAACGTAATCTTGGTGTGACCGGTTACACAAACTCGGTGGGACCGATTTTTGTAATAAGCTAACCAGAGAGTTGGTCAGGTAAACTCGGTGGGACCGATTCGCTCATCTCGGTGAGACCGAAATGTTACAAAAGGGAAACAGAGAGTTTACATTGCAATCTCGGTGGGACCGATCTCTCATCTCGGTAAGACCGAAACGTTACGAAGGGAAACAGAGAGATTACAATCCGATCTCGGTGAGACCGAGATCCCTATCGGTGAGACCGATTTGCCTAGGGTTTGTGGCAGTGGCTATGACATTTGAAACTCGATGGCGCCGGATAGAAAGAATCGGTGGGGCCGAGTTTGACTTTTGGTTTAGGTCATATGTGGATGTGGGAAGGTAGTTGAGGATTTTGGAGCATATCACTAAGCATTTTGAGCAAGCAACCCATTAAGCAACACCTTATCCCTCCTTGATAGTATTGGCTTTTCCTATAGACTCAATGTGATCTTGGATCACTAAAATATAAAATGTAGAGTCTTGAGCTTCAAGCTTGAGCCAAACTTTTTGTCCTTAGAATTTTGAGGGATCCACTTTCCTCATCCATGCCATGCCATTCATTGAGCTTTTCTTGAAATATTAATCTTGGAATAATGTTAGCTCAATGAGCTATATGTTGTTAGGAATTACCAAAACCACCCAGGGATAGTTGCACTTTCAATCTCCCCCTTTTTGGTAATTGATGACAACATATAGATCAAAGCTTCGACAAATGATAATAAGAGTGAAAGATATTGTCGCTTTGAGAAGTATGTAAAAAGAAAGAGCTCCCCCTAAATTTGTGCATATCTTAAGATTTGCTTTGGACTGCAAATGCACAATGAGTTAGGATCATGGGTTACTCTTCCATGTCACATACATCTTGGTGGAGCGCTCAAAATGATAAGAATTAAATACATGCACTCATCACCAAGCAAAGTGAATGATCATATAAGGATAAGTAAGATAATATCATCTAACAAGCATAAGTGTAGCTTATGATCAACCACATGATCATCGATGTCTCACAGATAATAGCATAGTATCTCAAACAATCAAAGGACAAACAAAGTTCCACCACCAAAGCAAGAGAGAATAAAATGCAACGCTCTCTCTCGAAGCCTATGATCTATACATTTTTCTCCCCCTTTGGCAACAAGTTACCAAAAAGTTCATAGAAAATGCATAGCACTAGAACATCTCTCAAGATTGGTCTTCAGGTGGTGGTGTTCAGAGAACGCCAAGGACGAAGGCTTCAGTTGATGTGGATGGAGCTGATGGAGTTGGTGCTGGAGCTGGTTGCGCTGAAGCTGTAGCTGGTGCAGATGAAGTGGCTCTAGTGTCTGGAACAGGCACTGCAGCAGACCTCTGAGCTCTAGGCACTCTGGCAAATGCATCAGTGGTTGTCTTGCCCTTCCTCTCCTGCATATCATCTTGAAGTTGCTCCACAACAGACTGAATCTCAGTTACCTTCACATCCAAGTCATAGAATTTTTGCTCCATGATTCTTTCCAAGCTCTCCTGGTTTTGAGTCAGGGTGGCCAGTCCCTTCTCAATCCTCAGAGTGGATGCAATCAGGTAGCCAAGGTGATCCTGTTTGCTTTTCAAAAAGTACTCACATGCCTCCTCTTGAGTTGGCATCTTGGCAGCCTTCTCTTTTTTTGCTTTCTCCTTCTTCTCTTGAGCTTGTACTGATGATGGTTCATTCCCATTCATCACAACTTGATTGTCCTTGAAGTCTGGGTAGATAGGCAAGTGTTCCTTATCCAACAAGTATGTGCCTGTGCCCATCTTTGAGTTTATCAACTCCTGGATTTGTGGGGCATATCCACAACTTCTTTTCTGGTCAGCTGCAGTCCTCTTGATAGTCTCAACTATAAGGCTCATGACCTTGAACTTCTGTGGCACATCAAATATATGTAGCAAGTTAATTGCATGGCCTCTGATCATTCTGTGATCACCAGACTTGGGCAAGAGAGTGTGCCTAAGGATCCAATTGATTGTAGGCAGCCCTGACAGCAAGTGTTTTACTGACCCAAACTAGTGAGTCTCAAGATCATCTTCAGGAATCTCCTTGTACATGTTTTCCATAGAGTTGTGATCCATCTTCTTCTTGGCATAGACATCCAAGTCATCTTCTTCTTCCTTAGGAGCATTGATCAGATTTGCCCATTCCTCAATAGTTGAGTGGTACCTTGTACCTTCAGACATCCATACTATTCTGCCATCTGGATAGAAGTGTGTTGTGGAGTAGAATTGCATTATGAGCTCCTCATTCCACTTTGTGAGCTTCTGCCCAACAAAGTCTGCAACTCCACAAGCACTGAAGCTGTCAAACACACCAGGATAGTGTTCCTCATTTTCCTTGATATACTTTCAGTCGACCCACCTCATTTCACACACTATAGGCTTCTTGTCCAACAACACTGTCTCATAGATGTCCTGTTGTTCCTTTGTGTGGAACCTGTAATCAACAGGAGTCCTTCTCCTGGTAGCATATGGATCTATCTCTCTCCATAGCCTCAACCCCGAGTCTCTCCTCATCTTCATGTTCTCAGCCACAGGATGAGCATCATTGTGGTCTGAAATCTTGGGTTTGAGCTTTCTCAGGACTTGTCCTTCATCATCTTCATCAGCAGCAACTTCAGGCACTGGGGCCTTGTTCTTCTCAGCAGCTGGTATACTCCTGGTATTCCTCTTAGGTGCACTCTTGGGCTTGGAGGCTGCTTTGGGTGCTCATTTGGGCTTTGATGTAGCAGCCCCCGACTTTATAGCATCACCCATCATCTTTTGTGCCTTGCGTGCTAGTGCAGCAACCTATTCTTCCTCTTCCTCTTCAGAATCTCTCATGATTGAGGATCTCCCAAGCACTCTAGCAGTGGTCTTTTTGATCCTCTCCTTCCTCTTCTTCCCTTCTGCAGCAGCCTCTTTGGGGTCAGATCCCAAAGGGACTTGAGTAGATGCTCTGGCCTTTGACATGGGTTGTCTTCTTGCTGGCCTTTTGATCTTCATCCCTGGCTTAACTGCAGCTGAGCTGTACTCCTTCTTGAGCACTTTCTCCTTTGATGGGGCATCATCCTCAGTGGCCACATAGTCTTCATCCTCAGACTCTGAAGTTTTCTTCTTCCTTGTTCTGGTGGCAGCTTTTGGCAAGTTGCTGGGAGTGCTCCTGCTACCATCATCTGAACTGCTAGAGGTACTAGTGCCCTCACTCAGGTGAACCTGCTCCTTTGACCTGTTCTGGCTGTCACTCTGATCAGACATATTGCAAACGCTGACAGCAGACCCTGTGAATAGATATAGATGAGATAGAGTGGATGAGCATCACAAAATGCAGAGGTTTTTTGCAAAAGAATGAGTCAAAAACTTAGTTTTAGTTTTCCACAGAAAGCATTTCGGATCAACCGATTTGTATACTCGATGATACCGAAGCAGCTGTTGGAACCTAAACTAGTGAACTCGCTCAGACCGAGTCACAGTTCGGTGGCACCGAGACTGCTAGGGCTTCACAAAGTCCTGAACTCGGTCACACCGATTTGCAATTCTCGGTCAGTCTGAAAATTACATGTGCAATGGCCTGAGCCGAATCGGTGGTACCGAGTTCCACAACTCGGTGGGTCCGAGATGGTTTTGGCGAAAACCTAACCCTAAATTTTCAATTCAACTCTAATCTACGGAGTGTTTTGACTGGATAGAAGCATTTCAATCGTGGTAAGAATCATAATGAACACAATGTGGTAGGAATCGGACGGGGATAGCACTGTGATCGAGTCCATACCCTAGTTCGGCGATGAACTCGCTACGGCAGCAACGGCGGGGAAGAATTCCGTTGATGGCGGCGGAGACCAGTGACAGGAGGCGGCTGGAGACGAGGAGGACGATCCGGAGACCCAGGAGGCAGAGCGAGCTATACGCGGGCGAAGGGGTTTAGGAGAAAATTCCAAAATTTTGCCCGTGAGTATATATAGCCCGACCCTATCGGTGTGACCGAATGGAACAACTCGGTGGCACCGAGATTCATAACTGCAAGCAGTTACTAAAACTCGGTGTGACTGAAAGGTTCAAATCGGTTGCACCGAGATTGAAAACCTAGATCGACTTAGTGATCTCGGTATGACCGAAATGGATGAATCGGTCAGACCAAAACGCACAAAGAAGTTTTGGAAGTTTAAGTCTATGACGAATCGGGGACTCCGAGTGCTCCTCACACAGAGTGGTTCGAATCTGACTTGATCAGATTTTGTGATGTAGCATGAATAGAGTTTGAGACGAGAAAAGCATAGATAGCTAGAGAGGGTTCTTAGGCATTCTTTTCCACCCACTTGGCAAAAGAAAAGAAAACCAATCAATCAAAACAACAAGTGGATGTCCTCGAATGAGTAAAATATGCAATCAACATGCTCACACAATAAAATGGCAATTGAAATATGTGGCAAAGCATGCACAACCAATTCTAGCATCTATCAAACAATTGGCGATGACTAGGTCATCTATATATGAGTATATTGACTTAGGAGTCAAATGAGAACATTTGATCATAGGTCATACTCATCGTTTAAGCACAAGTGGGGTTACCACTTTTACATAAAGCATTTGTTTTGTTCACACCATTAGAGTTGCTTTAGCTCAATTCTTAGAGTAAAGCTCCCCCTAGATGTGAGATCCCCCCTAAGAGGGATGAACTAACCTTGGGTTTTGTCGATGATGACTTCATGTAGATGTTGAAGATGTGGATGCTCAATGTTGATGTAGCTCATTTGGAGCTATCCATTGGAGTGAGTTGCACTTTCAATCCCTACACGGGTTAGTCCCACAAGGAACAAACAAGGATATCCATAGACATAGAGTGATGCACACACAAGATGATGTCTATGAAAGCTTTTAGGTTACCTTGTCCCTTGTCTTACCAACAAGAGGGTTTGTGACTCCTTGAACTAGTGCAAGATGTGGAAGTTGATTAGACTTGTTCTTGCCAAGATGATAAGAGTGAAGTATGTTGGCGGAGTCACCCTCAAGAACTCTCTAGTTCTTCTTCTTCGGAATCCAAACCATCTTGATGGGAATCCTCGGTGTTGTAGTTGTACTTGATGAAGTGGAACTTGAAGTAGTCTTGGGAACCCACTTGACCAAGGCCTTAGGAGCTTCTTCAAATGCATCAATTTCCTCTTGAAGCTTGTCCTTGCCTTTTTGCTTGTGGTCTTGTGGTGGAAGATCATCTTGAGCTTGTGTCCCTTTGAGAGAAGTAGGATCATACTTATCTTGTTGAGGAACAAACTTCGTCTTGGGGTATTGATCTTCTTCCCACTCAACTCCATTGGCATTTAACTTTCGTTCAAAACCAACACCTTGATTCTTCCGGTGCCTTCCTTGCTTGCGTACAATTTCCTCGAATTGCTTACTTCCGGCAAGGCTCTTGTAAACACATTTCTCTATAATTCCCTTCAATAAGCTATTTTCTTGCTCAAGTGTAACTTGGCTAAGAGAATCATTAGTGGAATCAAGAGAACTACTAGAAGCAACAATATTGGATTTAGCATGATTATTGTTACTACTAGAGGAAGAATCTTTCTTGTTCTTGTTACTAGACTTGACTTGAGGCATGTAAGTAGATAAGAGTAAACGCTTGGCAATGTAAGAAGAACTTTTCTTACGAAGATCATCATTGATTGCTTTTAATAACTCATGCTCTTGCTCAAGGTTGAGCTTTTCAAAGTGCAATTTCTCATGAGTCCTTAAAAGTTCTCGATGATCTCCTAAGATAGTTTCATGAGCTAACTTAAGAGTGTTTAGTTCTTTAGTTAGAGACTCAATCTTCTCCTTATCATTGTCATTCGTTTTATCTTGATTAGCATGATTAATTGATGTTTCATCATAGTATTCATCACTAGAGTTGTCAACAAGTAAATCATCATCACCTAACAAGTCATCTTCATCACTATTGAAATCAACATACTCGGGGTGTGATACCTTTGGGCCTTTAGCCATGAAGCATGTTCCAACTCCTTCATTTGGTGAGTTAAATAGGTCGTAGGAGTTGGTTGTCACAAGTGCTAGACCGGCAACACCTTCATCTTGAGTATATTCGGAGTCGGAGTGATAGCTTCTCTCAGAGTGGTTGTCGGAGTCGGAGCCGGATACCCATTCACCAACATGAGCTTGATGTCTTCGTTTTGTGTAGCTCCTTGATGACTTGTCCTTTCTTTCTAAATCCTTGCTTCTCCGTGAGGGTCTTCATTCATAACGATCATCTCTACTCCTTCTTTCTCTAGATGGTGATTTTTCTCTTCTACTTCTTCTCTAGGGAGAATCTTCTCTTCTCTTGTAGGGGGCCGTACACTCATTGGAATAGTGTCCGGGCCTTCCACAATTGTAGCAATTTCGCTCTCGGCTAGAAGATCTTTTGTCATTGTATGACCTTGACTTGGAGCTTCTCTCTTTTCTTCCACTCTTGTAGAACTTGTTGAAGTTCTTCACCATTAAGATCAATTCTTCATTGAAGGTTTGTTTCTCACTCGATGATGTGGGGGCTTCACATGAGGCTTTGTAAGCACCACTTGATTTGTTGTGAAGTTCCTCTTTATCCTTGAGTGACATCTCATGAGCAACAATTCTTCCGATGACTTCCGTTGGCTTGAGATCTTTGTAATTGGGCATCATTTGGATCAATGTGCACACGGTATCATATTTTCCATCCAAGGCTCTTAGGATCTTCTTGATGATGAATCTATCGGTCATCTCTTCACTCCCTAAGCCGGCAATCTCATTTGTGATAAGAGCAAGCCTAGAGTACATTTCAGCGACACCTTCACCATCCGTCAGTTTGAAATTGTCAAGTTGTCTTTGAAGCACATCCAATTTGGATTCCTTGACGGAGTCGGTACCTTCGTGCATATCAATCAAAGTATCCCAAATTTCCTTTGCATTCTCAAGACGGCTGATTTTGTTGAATTCTTCGGGGCACAATCCGTTGAAGAGGATATCACAAGCTTGAGCGTTGTATTGCAGCATCTTCAACTCTTCCATGGTAGCTTCACGGTTCGGTTCTTTCCCATCAAAGAATTCACCTTGCAAGCCAATACACACAATAGCCCAAACGGCGGGGTTATGTCCAAGAATATGCATTTTCATCTTATGCTTTCAGCTAGCAAAATTAGTGCCATCAAAGTAAGGACCTCTACGGTGATAATTTCCCTTGCTAGACGCCACACTCTCCTAGGTTGTGAAACCAAGGCTATGACCACCAAAAGCTATGGAAATCAAAGCAAATGGAAACCAAAGCTCTGATACCACTTGTAGGATCGAAAGTATGTCTAGAGGGGGGTGATTAGACTACTTGACCAAATAAAAATCTAGCCTTTTCCCAATTTTAGTTCTTGGCAGATTTTAGCTATCTTAGCACAAGTCAAGCAATCTCCACGCAATTCAAGCAAGCATGCAAAAGAGTATATGAGCAGCGGAAAGTAAAGCATGCAACTTGCAAGAATGTAAAGGGAAGGGTTTGGAGGATTCAAATGCAATTGGAGACACGGATGTTTTTGTCGTGGTTCCGATAGGTGGTGCTATCGTACATCCACGTTGATGGAGACTTCAACCCACGGACGGTAACAGTTGCGCGAGTCCATGGAGGGCTCCACCCATGAAGGGTCCACGAAGAAGCAACCTTGTCTATTCCATCACGGCCGTCGCCCACGAAGGACTTGCCTCACTAGCGGTAGATCTTCACGAAGTAGGCGATCTCCTTGCCCTTACAAACTCCTTGGTTCAACTCCACAATATTGGAGGCTCCCAAGTGACACCTAGCCAATATAGGAGACACCACTCTCCAAGAAGTAACAAATGGTGTGTTGATGATGAACTCCTTGCTCTTGTGCTTCGAATGATAGTCTCCCCAACACTCAACTCTCTCTCACAGGATTTGGATTTGGTGGAAAGAAGATTTGAGTGGAAAGAAACTTAGGGAAGGCTAGAGATCAAGATTCATATGGTTGGAATGGAATATCTTGACCTCAACACAAGTGTAGGTGGTTCTCTCTCAGAAAATGTGTATTGGAAGTGTAGGTATGTTCTGATGGCTCTCTCCACGAATGAAGAGTGGGTGGAGGGGTATATATAGCCTCCACACAAAATCTAACTGTTACACACAATTTGCCAAACTCTATGGGACCGAATGGTTAAACTCGATCGGACCGATTCAGCAAACCTAGTGACCGTTAGGATTTTTGGTGGGACTGAGATGCAACTCGGTAGGACCGATATGGTTAGGGTTAGGGCATAATGTAATCTCGGTGTGACCGATTACACAAACTCGGTGGGACCGATTTTGGTAATAAGCTAACGAGAGAGTTGGTCAGGTAAACTCGGTGGGACCGATTCGCTCATCTCGGTGAGACCGAAATGTTACAAAAGGGAAATAGAGAGTTTACATTGCAATCTCGGTGGGACCGATCGCTCATCTCGGTAAGACTGAAATGTTACGAAGGGAAACAGAGAGATTACAATCCCATCTCGGTGAGACCGAGATCCCTATCAGTGAGACCGATTTGCCTAGGGTTTGTGGCAGTGGCTATGACATTTGAAACTCGGTGGCGCCGGATAGAAAGAATCGGTGGGGCCGAGTTTGACTTTTGGTTTAGGTCATATGTGGATGTGGGAAGGTAGTTGAGGATTTTGGAGCATATCACTAAGCATTTTGAGCAAGCAAGCCATTAAGCAACACCTCATCCCTCCTTGATAGTATTGGCTTTTCCTATAGACTCAATGTGATCTTGGATCACTAAAATATAAAATGTAGAGTCTTGAGCTTCAAGCTTGAGCCAAACTTTTTGTACTTAGAATTTTGAGGGATCCACTTTCCTCATCCATGCCATGCCATTCAATGAGCTTTTCCTGAAATATTAATCTTGTAATAATGTTAGCTCAATGAGCTATATGTTGTTAGGAATTACCAAAACCACCCAGGGATAGTTGCACTTTCAGGAAGGCATTGGGAAGTAATAAGTAGATGATGGGTAGGTAGAGTGACAGAAGCTTAAACCCTAGTTTATGCCTTCCTTCGTAAGGGGCTGATTTGGATCCATATGTTTCATGCTATGGTTAGGTTTACCTTAATACATTTGTTGTAGTTGCGGATGCTTGCAATAGAGGTTAATGATAAGTGGGATGATTGTCCAAGTAAGGACAGTACCCAAGCACCGGTCCACCCACATACCAAATTATCAAAGTACCGAACGCGAATCATATGATCGTGATGAAAACTAGTTTGACGATATTCCCTTGTTATAAAAAGACCATGGGAATACCTTGCTTGTCCTTTACATCATATAAGAGTTTGTACAGGCTTGTCCTTTGCTATAAAAAGGATTGGGCCACCTTGCTGCACTTTATTTACTTTTGTTACTTGTTACTTGATACAAATTATCCTATCACAAAACTATCTGTTACCTATTATTTCAGTGCTTGCAGAGAATACCTTGCTAAAAACCGCTTATCATTTCCTTCTGCTCCTCGTTGGGTTCGACACTCTTACTTATTGAAAGGACTACGATAGATCCCCTATACTTGTGGGTCATCAAGACTCTTTTCTGGCACCGTTGCCGGGAAGTGAAGCGCCTTTGGTAGGTGGAATTTGGTAAGGAAAAATTTATATAGTGTGCTAAAATTTACTGTCACTTGTTACTATGGAAAGTAATCCTTTGAGGGGCTTGTTCGGGGTATCTTCACCCCGACCAGTAGAGCAAAGAGTTGCTCCTCAACCTACTGAACCTACTGAAAATGAAAATGTCTGCTTCGAAATTCCTTCGGGTATGTTAGAAAAACTGCTAGCTAATCCTTTTGGAGGAGATGGAACAAAGCATCCTGATGAGTACCTAATATATGTGGATGAAGTTTGTGGATTATTTAAGCTTGCAGGTGTGCCCGGAGATGTTATTAAGAAGAAGGTCTTCCCTTTATCTTTGAAGGGAGATGCATCGACATGGTATAGGCTATGTGATGATACGAGGTCATGGAACTACAAAAGTTTGAAATTGGAATTTCATCATAAGTTTTATCCTATGCATCTTGTTCATCGTGATCACAATTATATATATAATTTTTGGCCTTGCGAAGGAGAAAGCATCGCTCAAGCTTGGGGGAGGCTTAAATCAATGTTACATTCATGCCCCAATCATGAGCTCTCAAGAGAAATGATTATTCAAAATTTATATGCTCGGCTTTCTGATAACGATCGCACCATGCTCAATACTTCTTATGCTGGCTCTTTTATGACGAAGACTATTGAATTCAAATGGGATTTATTGGAAAGAATTAAACGCAACTCTGAAGATTGGGACCTCGACAAAGGTAAGGAGTTAGGTATGAAACATAAGTTTGATTGTGTTAAATCTTTTATGGATACCGATGTTTTCCGTAAATTTAGCACTAAATATGGACTTGACTCTGAGATAGTAGCTTCTTTCTGTGAATCTTTTGCTACTCATGTTGATCTCCCTAGGGAGAAGTGGTTTAAATATCATCCTCCCATAGAAGTAAAAGTAGCTGCACCTATTAAAGTTGAAGAAAAGACTGTCACTTATAATGATCCTATCGTTTCTACTGCTTATGTTGAGAAACCACCTTTTCCTGTTAGGATAAAAGATCATGCTAAAGCTTCAACTGTGGTTCGTAAAAGCAATATTAAAACTTATACACCTCCTGAGCAATTTAAAGTTGAACCTAATATTGCTATTGTTAAAGATCTCTTGTCTGATAATATTGATGGGCATGTTATTTATTTCCGTGATGAAACTGCTAGAATTGCTAAACCTTGTGCTAAAGATATACCTAGACCTGTGGTAGGCATGCCTATTATTTCTGTTAAAATAGGAGATCATTGTTATTATGGCTTATGTGATATGGGTGCTAGTGCTAGTGCAATACCTATTGACCTATACAGAGAAATTATGCATGACATTGCACCCGCTGAGTTAGAAGATATTGATGTCATAATTAAACTTGCCAATAGAGTTACTATTTCACCAATGGGAATTGTTAGAGATGTTGAAGTCTTGTGTTGGAAAACTAAATATCCTGCTGATTTTCTTGTTCTTGGTTCCCCACAAGATGGCTTTTGTCCCATTATATTTGGTAGACCCTTCTAGAAAACAGTTAATGCTAAGATAGATTGCAAAAACGATGTTGTTACCATTGGTTTAGGTGATATGTCTCATGAATTTAATTTCTCTAAATTTCGTAGACAACACCATGAAGAGGAATTGCCTAGTAAAGATGAAATTATTGGTCTTGCTTCTATTGTCATGCCTCCTAGTGATCCTTTAGAACAATATTTGCTAGACCATGAAAATGATATGTTTATGAATGAAAGAAGGGAAATAGATGAAGTATTCTTTAAATAAGAACCCATCCTGAAACACAATTTGCCTGTTGAAATCCTAGGGGATCCTCCTCCACACAAGGGTGATCCCATGTTTGAGCTTAAACCTTTACCCGATACTCTTAAATATGCTTATCTTGATGAGAAAAAGATATATCATGTTATTATTAGTGCTAACCTTTCAGAGCATGAAGAAGAAAGATTATTGAAAACTCTGAAGAAGCACCGTGCCCCTATTGGATATACTCTCGATGATCTTAAGGGCATTAGTCCCACTCTGTGTCAACACAAAATAAATTTGGAGGAAGATGCCAAACCAGTTCGTGATCATCAACGATGGCTGGATCCTAAGATGAAGGAAGTGGTAAGAAAGGAAATACTAAAGCTTCTTGAGGCAGGTATAATTTATCCTATTGCTGATAGTCAGTGGGTAAGTCCTGTCCATTGTGCCCCTAAAAAGGGAGGTATTACTGTCGTTCCTAATGATAAAGATGATTTGATCCCGCAAAGAATTATTACAGGTTATAGGATGGTAATTGATTTCCGCAAATTAAATAAAGCTACTAAAAAAGATCATTACCCCTTACCTTTTATCAATCAAATTCTAGAAATATTATCCAAACATACACATTTTTGCTTTCTAGATGGTTATTCTGGTTTCTCTCAAATACCCGTGTCAGCCAATGATCAATCAAAGACTACTTTTACTTGCCCTTTTGGTACTTTTGCTTATAGACATATGCCTTTTGGTTTATGTAATGCACCTGCAACCTTTCAAAGATGCATGATGGCTATATTCTCTGACTTTTGTGAAAAGATTTGTGAGGTTTTCATGGACGATTTTTCCGTCTATGGATCCTCTTTTGATGATTGCTTAAGCAACCTTGACCGAGTTTTGCAGAGATGTGAAGAAACTAATCTTGCCATGAATTAGGAAAAGTGCCACTTTATGGTTAATGAAGGTATTGTCTTGGGACATAAAGTTTCTGAAAGAGGCATTGAGGTTGATAAAGCCAAGGTTGATGCTATTGAAAAGATGCCATGTCCCAAGTACATCAAAGGTATAAGAAGTTTCCTCGGTCATGCCGGTTTTTATAGGAGGTTCATTAAGGACTTCTTAAAAATTTCTCGGCCTCTGACTAATTTATTACAAAAAGATATACCATTTGTTTTTGATGATGATTGTGTAGAAGCATTTGGAATACTTATGAAAGCATTGATCTCTGCACCGATTGTTCAGCCACCTGATTGGAATTTACCTTTTGAAATTATGTGTGATGCTAGTGATTATGATATAGGTGTTGTTCTAGGGCAAAGAGTTGATAAGAAATTAAATGTTATTCAATATGCTAGTAAAACTCTAGATAATTCCCAGAGAAATTATGCTACTACTGAAAAAGAATTCTTAGCAGTTGTATTTGCTTGTGATAAGTTCAGACCTTATATTGTTGACTCTAAAGTAACTATTCATATGGATCATGCTGCTATTAAATATCTTATGGAAAAGAAAGATGCTAAACCTAGACTTATTAGATGGGTTCTCCTACTACAAGAATTTGATTTGCATATTAGTTATAGAAAGGGAGCTGAGAACCCCGTTGCAGACAACTTGTCTAGGTTAGAAAATGTTCTTGATGACCCGCTACCTATTGATGATAGCTTTCCTGATGAACAATTGAATGTCATAAATGCTTCTCATACTGCTCCATGGTATGCTGATCATGCTAATTACATTGTTGCTAAATTTATACCACCTAGTTTCATACACCAGCAAAAGAAAAAGTTCTTCTATGATTTGAGACATTACTTTTGGGATGACCCACATCTTTATAAAGAAGGATTAGATGGTCCTATTAGACGTTGTGTACCTGAGCATGAACAGGAACAGATCCTACGCAAGTGTCACTCCGGGGCTTATGGAGGACGCCATGCTGGAGATAGAACTGCACACAAGGTATTGCAATCCGGTTTTTATTGGCCTACTCTCTTCAAGGATGCCCGTAAGTTTGTCTTATCTTGTGATGAATGTCAAAGAATTAGTAATATTAGTAGACGTCAAGAAATGCCTATGAATTATTCACTTGTTATTGAACCATTTAATGTTTGGGGCTTTGATTGTATGGGACCTTTTCCTGCCTCTAATGGATATACACATATTTTAGTTGTTGTTGATTACGTTACTAAGTGGGTAGAAGCTATTCCAACTAGTAGTGCTGATCATAACACTTCTATTAAAATGCTTAAAGAAGTTATTTTTCCAAGGTTTGGAGTCCCTAGATATTTAATGACTGATGGTGGTTCACATTTTATTCATGGTGCTTTCCGTAAAATGCTTGCTAAATATGATGTTAATCATAGAATTGCATCTCCTTATCACCCACAGTCTAGTGGTCAAGTAGAATTGAGCAACAGAGAACTCAAATTAATTTTGCAAAAGACTGTTAATAGATCTAGAAAGAATTGGTTCAAGAAACTTGTTGATGCATTATGGGCTTATAGAACTGCATATAAAAATCCTATGGGTATGTCTCCGTATAAAATGGTCAATGGAAAAGCATGTCTTACCTCTAGAACTAGAACATAAGGCATATTGGGCTATTAAAGAGCTCAATTATGATTTCAAACTTGCCGGTGAGAAGAGGTTATTTGATATTAGCTCACTTGATGAATGGAGAACCCAAGCCTATGAGAATGCCAAATTATTTAAAGAAAAAGTTAAAAGATGGCATGACAAAAGGATACAAAAGCGTGAGTTTAATGTAGGTGACTATGTATTGCTATACAACTCTCATTTAAGATTTTTTGCAGGAAAACTTCTCTCTAAATGGGAAGGTCCTTACGTTATCGAGGAGGTCTATCGTTCTGGTGCCATAAAACTCAACAACTTTGAAGGCACAAATCCGAAGGTGGTGAATGGTCAAAGAATTAAACATTATATCTCAGGTAATCCTATAAATGTTGAAACCAATGTTATTGAAACCGTAACCCCGAAGGAATACATAAGGGACACTTTGCAGAACGTTTCAGACTCCGAAAAGGAATAGGTATGTGGTACGGTAAGTAAACCGACTCCAAAACAGTTTTTAAGGCAATATTTATCCGTTTTAGAATATTTAGAAAAATAGAAAAATAAGAAGCAGTCCGGGAAGGACACGAGGCCTCCACGAGGGTGGAGGGCGTGTCCTACCCCCCTAGGCGCGCCCCCTACCTCATGGGCACCTCGTGTGCTCTCCGGACTCCGTTTTCTTACACGTTACGTATTTTGGTCGGTAAAAATTCATTATATAATCTCTCGAAGGTTTTGACTCCCGTATCACGCAAAAATCTCCTATCTTTGTTTCGAGTTGTTTTTCTGACAGATCCAGGTCGTCATGTTGTCTTCAAGTGCCCCCAAGGACCAGATCTTCGAGAAGGTCATTGTCGGTGTCAAAACCGGCGGATCTCGGGTAGGGGGTCCCGAACTGTGCGTCTAGTCTAGATGGTAACAGGAGGCAGGGGACATGATGTTTTACCCAGGTTCGGGCCCTCTCGGTGGAGGTAAAACCCTACGTCCTGCTTGATTAATATTGATGATATGGGTAGTACAAGAGTAGATCTACCACGAGATTGGAGAGGCTAAACCCTAGAAGCTAGCCTATGGTATGATTGTATGTTGTGGTTGTTGTCCTACGGACTAAAACCCTTATATAGACACCGAAGAGGGTTAGGGTTACACAAGGTCGGTTACAAAGGAGGAGATATCCATATCCGTATTTCCTAGCTTGCCTTCCACGCCAAGTAGAGTCCTATCCGGACACGAGACGAAGTCTTCAATCTTGTATCTTCATAGTCTAACAGTCCGGCCAATGGAGATAGTCCGGCTGTCCGGAGACCCCCTAATCCAGGACTCCCTTAGTAGCCCCTGAACCAGGCTTCATTGACGATGAGTCTGGCGCGCAGTATTGTCTTCGGCATTGCAAGGCGGGTTCCTTCTCCGAATACATCACAGAAGAATTTGAATACGAGGATAGTGTCCGACCCTGCAAAATAAGTTCCACATACCACCGTAGAGAGAATAATATTTTCGCAAATCTAATTTGCTGACTTGTTTTGACAGTATGACGTTATGTCATGGCCCGGTGATTATTCAAACTGTTTCCTTTAACCAGCCCCGCACATAACGCGAGGCAGTTTTTCAACACGTCTTGTCAAAGCAGAGATCGTGTCCCCTTATTACGGGATTCTCATCAATACGGGCATGGGTAACCCAACCGCGCCATCAATTACAGCACTTGGGGGATAAGCGAGTTTTACCAGGCAAGTGGGGACGCTTAGCTTCGTCCGCCCATATGAAGGGATAAGGATTCACCTTTCTATCCAGGCCTTCTTCCTCCTTTGCTCAGCCGTTTTCGCGCACTCGAGCTCTAGCGCCCAAGTCCACACTTCCCACCTCAACCTTCTCCAACCATGTCCGGAGCGGGAGGCAAGTGGATGGTCTCCTCCATCACGGATGGAGACATCAAGAAGCTGCGCGGAGCCAGATACCTAGCCACGAATATCGCGCATCGGCTGCCCACTGCGGGGCAGATCGTCCCTACCCCGGAACCTCACGAGAGGGTAGTTTTCCTCCACCACTTCCTCCGCGGACTGGGGTTTCCCCTTCATCCATTCGTCTGTGGTCTCATGTTCTACTATGGGCTGGACTTTCATGATCTGGCCCCGAACTTCATCCTCAACATTTCGGCATTCATCGTCGTGTGTGAGGCTTTCCTCCGCATCCGGCCCCACTTCGGCCTGTGGTTAAAGACCTTCAATATCAAGCCGAAGGTGGTACGAGGCCAGCAAGCAGAATGCGGCGGAGCCATGGTGGGCAAGATGCCCAACGTTATATGGCTTGAAGGCTCCTTCGTGGAGACAATAAAGGGATGGCAATCGGCGTGGTTCTACATCACCGAGCCGCGCGACGCCAAATGGGCGGCAGCCCCCGAGTTTCAATCCGGATTCCCTACACGGCTCACTTCCTGGAAAGAGAAGGGCTTGTTGTGGGGTTAATCGGTGGAGCTGGATGGACTCCAGAAATGTATCCGGAGTATGGCGAGCAAGAAGCTCAAGCTTGTCAACATAGTCCAAGTTATGCTCATCCGCCGGATCCTCCCGTGTCAACAACGGGATTTTACCTTGTGGGAGTTCGACCCGGCCCGACACCAGAATCTGAGCGAGCTCTTTGATACGACACACAAGGACGTCTGGAAGGTGCTGTTCAAGGGCGCCGAGGTCCCTCCTTCTCTCGCCGAGGACCACGGACTAAGCGCAAAGCGCCTAGCGCGTTCGGTGAGTTCAATACGTCCCGTAGGACATTTATTTTCCCTAGCTTAATTATGTGCGGGGTCTAATCTCCATACCTTTGACAGGACTGGGTGGAGACGTCGGGGCAGATTAACTGTCCGGCCCCTTTGCCCGAAGATACTGCGGGCGCTCTCCTAACAGAGATGCTGACTCCGGCTCCTTACAAGGTGCCGGAGAAGACCAAGAAGGCCACGGGAACCCGAAAGAGTTCCCGGCGCCAGGTGTTATCGGACTCATCGTCCGACAACTCTGCGGCACACTCCTCCCCCAAAGACGAGGAGGAAGAAGAAGATGCTCCCCCTCTAGGCGGGGGAGACAAGAAAAGGAAGGCCGCCCCAACTGGGGAGGCCGAAGGGTCCAAGAAGGGGAGAACTCCCCTTCCGGACTACTCTACCACCGTCGCCGACGGTGAAGACGAGTGGCTGCCCAGGGCCAAGCCCCTGGGGAAGTCGTAAGTATTTGGATACCAGAGTAAGTCATAGTATTCATTTGCCGCACTACTTCACCTAACGCTGAAATATGATTATGCAGGCCGCCCCGAGCCCATATCGATGTATCATCGGATGGCTCCCTGGGCTCATCGGACATGGATAGCAATCTAGTCCCGACTGCCACCGCCCCTCATCCTGCCGACGACGCCAAGGTGCTGTCTCAAGAGGCACCGGACCGAGGGGAGACAGTCCCGGAGGCGCCTCAAGGCGACCTTCCGGACTCCGGGAGCCGAGGGGACGGGGGCCCTGAGAGCTCCGAGTTCGGCCCTCAACCGAACACCGCGCCAGAACCTCCAGCGGTTCCAGGCTCGGGCAGGCGGCCTCCTTCTAAGAGGGGCAAGACGCCTGTGCCGGTGACCTCTGTCCATCCAGAGGCGCCGGATAATCTGCTAGAAGCGCTTCACTGTTATGAGTGCGGTGGTCCAGAAGGTTCAGTCCGCCAAGAGCGGGTTGACTGAAGCCTGTGCCAGCCTTCTACCAGGCTTCGAGGTAAGTGTTTTAAAATGTAGTAGAAATATTACCGCATAGACAGTAGCCCCTGATGCTTTGTTCGGTTTTCACAAAGAAAAGCCGAACAGAGGATCAAATAATATCGCAGGAGTCTAATATAAGTATGTCAATATGCATATGCAGGCTTCGTTGCTGGCGTCTGCCGCACTAACTGCGGAGGTCGCCGTACTGAAGCAGGACCTCGAGGGGTCCAGGAAAGAGCTCGGCCTTGCCAAGAGGTAGCTCGAGGAGAACAAGGGTAAGTAATACCCTGTCTATCGATATGTATATATAAAAGAAGACGCGATTGCAAAATGACAGGATCATCGTATATTCGCCAGGGGTCACGACTGAGGTGGCGACCCTGAAGCAAGCGCTAACCAAGGCCGAAGATAAAGCAGCCAAGGAGCGCACCGAGCGAGAGAAGCATGAGGCTCGGGTGGGCGAGGTGCAGCAAGAGCTCCAGGCTCTCGTGGCGAAGCACGAGGCGTTGGAGCTTGACTCAAAGACGCGGGAGTCTGAGCTTGCCTTGGCCATCGAGAGCGCAAAAAGTGCCAAGGCCGAATCCCAAAAGGCTCTCCAGGGGATCGATGCAATGAAGAAAATAGCGGCGGGTAAGGCTTTCTATATGTAAAGCAAGCATGTAAAAGTAAATTACCGATTACTTACCCGAATCCGGAGCTCTCTAGGAGCATTCGCACATTTGCCCCGCAGTGTGTCCGATGCCGCACAAGTTTACCAGGCCGAGGATGGAAGCTCAACGGAGAAGCTGTTCTGGTCTCAGTATGCTGAGGCCGGACACCTGGTGCCACTGAGCGACCAGCTGAAGCAGATGGGCGAGTTACATAAGGCGGCCGATCAGGCCATGAAGGGCTTTATAGTCCGGCTGTGGCCTGGCGACGCCCTTCTGAACAGCTTCTTCGGCCTCGTAAGGCGGCTTGTGGATGCCTGCCCACGGCTGGAGGTCGTCAAGCGATCTGTCTGCATTGAAGGTGCACACCGGGCTTTCGCCCGTTTGAAATTGCAGTGGGCCAAGCTAGACACCGTGAAGCTGATCAAGGAGGGGCCACCGGAGGGCAAGGAGAACCGCCACCCCGAGATGTACTACGAGGGTGTTCTGCCGGGTGCCCGTCTCATAGCGGACGAGTGTTCAAAAGATGTAATATATGAGTGAGACTTGCTCGTTTTATCATGTATTTATGAAAACTTGTTTCATATGCGCTATGCAACGCTTTTTTGAATTTAAAATATTACCTTCTGTTTGGCTGTTTATCCAATCTGAGAGATGGCTAGTCCTCGGCTTCTGCCCCCATGCCACGAGTGCTGGGGTGTTCGGGATAAACCTGAGCACTCTTGTTCCCATGTTTGGGTCCTTCGAGGGAGGTGCTCAGCACAACAAACAAGGTAATCGGACTAATAATGCTTTATCACTCTCACTTAGCCATAGAATTCTATAATTTTAAATTTCGGCGAAGCCCCCGGTATTCGGAAGGCCGAATTTGGGGCGCGATACACGCCTTTAAGCCGGACAGGGCCAACCCCTCTCTCTAAGCGGCATAAGTCTTTAGGGACTTGAAAACCTCGCCGAACAGCGACCAGTCTCTCGCCTTATCATGACAGTCAGTTTTAGCTTTCTCTACTGAGGTGCTGAACCCAGCAGAACCAATGCACAACCGCAGTAGTTCTCCTAGCGCTACCTTAACCCCCAGAGCGGAACGTAAGGTACCAAAACATAGGAGCCGGGCAAACCCAACATTTGACCAAAGGCATGATTCGGAGCTGATGCATATAATGCTATAAGTTCGGGGTGCCACACTTGTGAAAGTGTTCGGACTTTTCACACTGCATTGTGGGGTACGTAAGCCCCTGGTGTATTGGCGTACCAAAGTGTACGGTTGCAAGGCGTCATTAATGAACACACACACACACACATATATATAACAAGAATGCAATAATAGTCATAATGTCATGCATTGTTTATTCAAAAAATTGCGTTAAAGCAGAGTGATACAGATAGTGTGATAAGCAAAGAGTAGGACTATGTCCCTTCCAAGGGCAAGCTGAGGAATGATATTAAATCGAATATTTCGCTCGTTACTGTAATCCACCTGGGAATTCCGTGGTATGACGTAGTTGTCTGCCTCCTTGGTTGCTGCATCATGTGTTCGGCAATAGTGCTGCCGGACAGTGTTTCCAGAGATTAATGTCCTGAAAAAAAGAAAAATAACCAAATGGGAAGGCCCTAGTGCGGTTTAAGCCGCGTCTTGGGGCGTGCCGCAGTTGTGCCCCCCTCCCCACCTGTGCCCATGGTATTTTTAAAGCGTAATTATGTGCGCGTGGCACGAGTTTCGCCATTGGGCTGGCCGCCGTATTGCTACACGACCTTAGATCGCGCCAGGCGGTCTATTTGCCGATTGCTCCGAGCGCGCTTGAAGGTGTCCGGGCTTTGAAGCGCCGAACTGGTTGATTGCCTTGAGAGGCTGCTTTGCACTTCTACTGCGAGCACCACGGTGTGCTCCTCTGTTCGGAGGGAGCGCTCTGTGTTTCCATTGACTGTAATAACTCCGCGAGGTCCTGGCATCTTGAGCTTGAGGTATGCATAATGCGGTACCGCATTGAATCTAACAAATGCGGTTCGCCCGAGCAACGCGTGATAACCACTGCGGAACGGGATTATATCAAAGATTAACTCTTTGCTTCGGAAGTTACCCGGGGATCCAAAGACCACTTCCAGTGTAATTGAGCCTGTGCAATGGGCCTCCACACCTGGGATGACGCCTTTACAGGTCGTTTTTGTGGGTTTGATCCTTGAGGGGTCTATACCCATTTTGTGCACTATGTCCTGATAAAGCAGGTTCAGGTTGCTGCCGCCATCCATGAGGACTCGAGTGAGGTGAAATCCATCAATGATTGGGTCTAGGACCAGTGCGGAGAATCCGCCATGACGGATACTAGTGGGGTGGTCCCTGCGATCGAAGGTGATCGGACAGGAGGACCAAGGGTTGAACTTTGGGGCAACTGGCTCCAACGCATATACGTCCCTGAGCGCATGCTTCTGCTCCCTCTTGGGGATGTGGGTCGCGTATATCATGTTCACCATCCGAACTTGCGGGGGAAACCTCTTCTGTCCTCCGGTGTGCGGCTGCCGGGGCTCCTCCTCGTCAACGCTATGCGGCCCCTTGTCCTTGTTTTTGGCAATTAACTTGCCGGCCTGCTTGAACACCCAACAATCCCTGTTGGTGTGATTGGCTGGCTTGTCTGGGGTTCCGTGTATTTGACACGAGCGATCGAGTATACGGACCAAGCTGGACGGACCCAACGTACTTTGTTTGAATGGCTTTTTCCGCTGACCGGGTTTAGAGCCTTTGAATCCGGCATTGACTGTCGTATCCTCGGTATTTTCGCTGTTAATACAATGCTTATGTTTGTTGCGATGTGACCTGCTATTGCCGTCCCTGGTATCCGGGGTACCATCGTTCTTTGATATGTTATTACTGCGAGCCAGCCAGCTGTCTTCTCCCGCACAAAAGCGGGTCATGAGCGTCGTGAGAGCTGCCATGGATTTCGGCTTTTCCTGACCAAGGTGCCGGGCTAGCCACTCGTCTCGGATGTTGTGTTTGAAAGCCACTAAGGCCTCTACATCCGGACAGTCGACGATTTGATTTTTCTTTGTAAGGAACCGAGTCCAGAATTGCCTGGCCGACTCTTCTGGCTGCTGAATTATGTGGCTCAAGTCATTGGCGTCTGGTGGTCGCACATAAGTGCCCTGAAAGTTGTCGAGGAATGCGGCTCCAGATCCTCCCAACAGCTAATGGAGTCCACTGGCAAGCTGTTAAGCCAATGCCGCGCTGGTCCTTTGAGCTTTAGTGGGAGGTATTTGATGGCGTGTAAGTCATCACCGCGGGCCATGTGGATGTGGAGGAGGAAATCCTCGATCCATACTGCGGGATCTGTTGTGCCGTCGTATGATTCAATATTTACAGGTTTGAAACCTTCTGGGAATTGATTTGCCAATACTTCGTCTGTGAAGCATAAGGGGTGTGTGGCGCCTCTGTATTGGGCTATATCGCGACGCAGCTCGAATGGGTCTTGCCCGCTGTGTTTGGCCCGGCCGGAATTGCTTTTACTGTATCCGGCGTGACGTTTATTGTCTCGCAGAGTGGTGTGCCCTCGTGATCCGTAGATCGATCTTGCATGCTTTGCTTTGTCCTCCAATATGTCTCGCAGGTCTGGCGTATCTCCCCATGCCTTTTTATTTGAATGGCGTCGGGGTGGAGGCTGAGCTTTTGGTTGGAATGCCTCTCTATCGCGGCCACGAGGTGGCCGATCAGCCGTATCATACGCTTCTTCCTCCAGTCGGGGTAGTAACCTGCACTTTGGGTAATTCTTGGAGGGGCGCTCGAGTTTATATTCCTCGGCCGCGAGGACTTCAGTCCATCTGTCAGCTAGTAGATCTTGATCAGCTTGAAGCTGCTGCTGCTTTTTCTTCAGGCTATTTGTCGTGGCCATAAGCTGGCGCTTGAAGCACTCTTGTTCGACGGGATCCTCTGGTACGGTGAATTCATCGTCGCCGAGGCTTGCCTCGTCTTTGGAGGGGGCATGTAATTGTCATCCTCCTCCTCTCCGTCTGCCGCTCTCTCAGGAGAGCTGGCTCCTCCATCCTCCTACTCTAAATCTTGCTGGAGGGGATTGTTGTTGTCTTCGGCACTATCCGGAGTGTTATTGTCTCCTGTTCCGGTATCACCACTTTTGCTTTGGCGGGACTTAGAGCGGCACCGCTGACGTCGGTGCTTGGGTTGCTTCTTGGAGGGGTCATCCTCCGCTATCTCGTCGCCATTGCCTTCTTTGGGTGTATCCACCATGTATATGTCATATGACGAGGTGGCTTTCTAGTGCCCTATGGGCGCTGGTTCATGTTCGTCTCCTACATCGTCGTCCACACCGTCGATGTCTTCGGAGTCGAAGTCGAGCATGTCGGTTAAATCATCGACAGTGGCTACGAAGTGGGTGGTGGGTGGGCGTCGAATTTCTTCATCGTTCGCATCCCAATCCTGTTGGCCATAGTCCGGCCAGGGCTCTCCTGGCAAAGAGAGAGACCTTAGTGAACTCAGAATGTCGCCGAAGGGCGAGTGCTGAAAGATATCTGCGGCGGTGAATTCCATGATCGGCGCCCAATCGGATTCGATTAGCAGGGGCGCCGATGGTTCGGAGTCCAAAAAAGAGTCCGGCACCTTGGAGTCACGGGCTGCGCAGAGGATTAGGCTGGTGTTCGGCTCGATCGCCATTGAGACTGCAGCCCCAGAGGCGGTGTCTAGCCACCCGTCCTCGATTGGAGCAGTTGGCTCCGAGCTAAGGGTCGGAGCTGATGCGGGCGCGGCCTCTAGGGTCCTGTTCGGCGGCAGAGCTGGGTCATACCCATCGTGACAGTGCGGCGCGCCCGGCTGTGGCTCGAATCCGTCAAAGATCAAGTCTCCGTGGATGTCGGCCGTGTAGTTCAAACTTCCAAATCTGACTTGATGGCCAGGGGCGTAGCTTTCAATCTGCTCTAGATGGCCAAGCGAATTAGCCCGAAGTGCAAAGGCGCCGAACACGAAGATCTGTCCGGGGAGAAAGGTCTCACCCTGGACTGCATCGTTGTTGATGATCAAAGGAGCCATCGGGCCTAAAGGTGATGACACAGAGGAACTCTCAATAAAAGCACCAATGTCGGTGTCAAAACCGGTGGATCTCGGGTAGGGGTCCCGAACTGTGCGTCTAGGCCGGATGGTAACAGGAGGCAGGGGACACGATGTTTTACCCAGGTTCGGGCCCTCTCGATGGAGGTAAAACCCTATGTCCTGCTTGATTAATATTGATGATATGGGTAGTACAAGAGTAGATCTACCACTAGATCGGAGAGGCTAAACCCTAGAAGCTAGCCTATGGTATGATTGTATGTTGTGGTTGTTGTCCTATGGACTAAAACCCTTCGGTTTATATAGACACCGGAGAGGGTTAGGGATACACAAGGTTGGTTACAAAGGAGGAGATATCCATATCCGTATTGCCTAGCTTGCCTTCCACGCCAAGTAGAGTCCTATCTGGACACGAGACGAAGTCTTCAATCTTGTATCTTCATAGTCTAACAGTCTGGCCAATGGAGATAGTCCGGCTGTCCGGAGACCCCCTAATCCAGGACTCCCTCAGTCATCAACCCCTACCTCGCGGAAGTGTTGCAACACCCTCAAACCATTGAGATGCGTGAGGGGTTGTCGCACATCCGCGATGTTGAGGGGCCCAGGAAGACCGGAAGCACGGAGGCAAGGCTCGAGGCATTGGAGCAAGAAGTTTTCAAGTGTCAGGAGATGGTGGAGCGTGGACTCGATTCCAATCACATTATGATCACGGAGTTCACCAACAACCACAAGCTGGACGCCAAGGACATTAGGGAGGCCATCTTCAAGCTTCATGAGAAAATTGAGCACCTCCAAGCCCAGATCTATAACCTGCAAAATCAAAACTGTGAGTAAGAATATAGATTCAAGAGGATGAGTTTGGCTGTAGATCTGAGGTTTCAGGAGACTTGATCATCCTTCTATAATGGTGAGTCTATGCCTTGGAAGAAGGACGACAAGCCTACGCCATCAACAAAACCATCAACTTCTTCACCAAAAAGCAGACCTAATCACATGGGTATGGGCACTCCCCTTGGCAACTGCCAAGCTTGGGGATTGCCCTGGTATTGCATCACCATCACTTTTATCTTTACCATTTTTCTTAGTTCGATCCTTTTGATAATATCTTGAACTAGTAGAATAAAGTTTTAGTATGATCTAGTTGTGAGTTTTGCTTTATGATCCTTCTACGTAACCGAGTCCGTGAGCTATATATAATAAAGATTAGTGTTGAGTTAAGGGCTTGATTATTTTGCCATGATCTTGAGTGAATAAAAGAAAAGAGAATAAATAAAAAGAAACAAAGAGATCATATGGGTCTTATGGAGAGTAATGAGCTCACATATAAAAAGCATGATGAATAAAAGTTGTTGAGAGTTGACAAACATAGTTTTGGTCATCGTTGCAATTAATAGGAAGTAATAAAGAAAGAGAGGTCTTCACATATAAATATACTATCTTGGACATCTTTTATGATTGTGAGGACTCATCAAAATATGACATGCTAAAGAGTTGATGTTGGACAAGGAAGACAACGTAATAGGTTATGTTTTCTTACATCTGAGATAAATTATATTGCCATGGAACATCCAACATGATTGAGCTTGCCTTTCCCCCTCACGCTAGCCAAATTCTGTGCACCAAGTAGAGATACTACTTGTGCTTCCAAACACCCTTAAACCAGTTTTGCCATGAGAGTCCACCATATCTACCTATGGATTGAGTAAGATCCTTCAAGTAAGTTGTCATCGGTGCAAGCAATAAAAATTGCTCTCTAAATATGTATGATTGATTGGTGTGGAGGAAATAAGCTTTATACGATCGTGTGATACAGCAGAAATAAAAGCGATAGACTGCATAATAAAGTTCCATATCATAAGTGGCAATATAAGGTGATGTTCTTTCGCATTAAGATTTTGTGCATCCAACCATAAAAGCGCATGACAACCTCTGCTTCCCTCTGCGAAGGGCCTATCTTTTACCTTTATCTCCTACCTTGCATAAGAGTCGTGGTGATCTTCACCCTTCCTTTTTACATTTTATCTTTTAGCACGCACAACATGTTGGAAAGATCCTGGTATATATGGATAATTGGATGTGAGTTTTCATGAACTATTATTGTTGACATTACCCTTGAGGTAAAACGTTGGGAGGCAGAACTATAAGCCCCTATCTTTCTCTGTGTCCGATTAAAACTCCATACCCATAAGTATTGCATGAGTGTTAGCAATTGTGAAAGACTATTTGATAGTTGAGTATGTGGACTTGCTGAAAAGCTCTTATATTGACTCTTTCCTATGTTATGATAAATTGCAATTGCTCCAATGACTGAGATTATAGTTTGTTAGTTTTCAATGAAGTTGATGGTTCATACTTGAAATTGTGATTGAATTTTTACCCTAGCATAAGAGATCATATGACAAGAATTATATAAGTTGTTGTTCTAAGAATGATCATGATGCCCTCATGTCTGTATTTTATTTTTATCGACACCTCTATCTCTAAACATGTGTACATATTTTTCGTTTTCGGCTTTCGCTTGAGGACAAGCGAGGTCTAAGCTTGGGGGATTGATACATCCATTTCGCATCATGCTTTTATATCGATATTTATTGCATTATGGGCTATTATTGCACATTATGTCACAATACTTATGCCTATTCTCTCTTATTTTACAAGGTTTACATAGAGAGGGAGAATGCTGGCAGCTAGGATTCTGGGCTGGAAAAGGAGCAAATATTAGAGACCTATTCTGCATAGCTCCAAAAGTCCTAAAACTTCACGGAAGACGTTTTCAGAATATATAAAAAATACTGAGCGCAAGAAGTTCACCAGGGGGGCACACCCTGCCCACGAGGGTGGGGGCGCACCCTACCACCTGGGCGCGCCCCCTACCTCGTGGGCCCCCTGGTGGCCCTCCGATGGCCATCTTCTGCTATATGGAGTCTTTCGATGAGGAAAAAAATCATAAGCCATCTTTTTGGACGAGACTCCGCTGCCAAGAGGCGGAACCTTGGTGGAACCAATCTAGGGCTCTGGCGGAGCTGTTCTGCCAGGGAAACTTCCCTCTGGGAGGGGGAAATCATCGCCATCATCATCACCAATGCTCCTCTCATCGGGAGAGGGCAATCTCCATCAACATCTTCACCAGCACCATCTCCTCTCAAAACCCTAGTTCATATCTTGTATCCAATTCTTGTCTCCAAGTCCGGGATTGGTACCTGTGGGTTGCTAGTAGTGTTAATTACTCCTTGTAGTTGCCGCTAGTTGGTTTATCTGGTGGAAGATCCTATGTTTAGATCCTATATGCACATTAATACCCCTCTGATTATGAACATGAATATGCTTTGTGAGTAGTTACGTTTGTTCCTGAGGACATGGGAGAAGTCTTATTATTAGTAGTCATGTGAATTTGGTATTCGTTCGATATTTTGATGAGATGTATGTTGTCTCTCCTCTAGTGTTGTTATGTGAATGTCGACTACATGACACTTCACCATTATTTGGGCCTAGAGGAAGGCATTGGGAAGTAATAAGTAGATGATGGGTTGCTAGAGTGACAGAAGCTTAAACCCTAGTTTATGCGTTGCTTCGTAAGGGGCTGATTTGGATCCATATGTTTCATGCTATGGTTAGGTTTCCTTAATATTTTTGTTGTAATTGTGGATTCTTGCAATATAGGTTAATCATAAGTGGGATGCTTGTCCAAGTAAGGACAGTACCCAAGCACCAGTCCACCCACATACCAAATTATCAAAGTACCGAACGCGAATCGTATGATCATGATGAAAACTAGTTTGATGATATTCCCATGTGTCCTCAGGAGCGCTTTACATCATATAAGAGTTTGTCCAGGCTTGTCCTTTGCTATAAAAAGGATTGGGCCACCTTGCTGCACGTTATTTACTTTTGTTACTTGTTACTTGATAGAAATTATCCTATCACAAAACTATCTGTTACCTATTATTTCAGTGCTTGAAGAGAATACCTTGCTAAAAACTGCTTATCATTTCCTTCTGCTCCTCGTTGGGTTCGACACTCCTACTTATCGAAAGGACTACGATAGACCCCCTATACTTGTGGGTCATCATCGGCCGGCCAGGAGGAGGCGTGCCCGGGACGAGTCCTACTACCACCGGGAGTAGGACTCCCTCCTTTCCTAGTTGGAGTAGGAGAAGGGGGAAGGAGGAGGGAGAGAGGAAAGAAAGGGGGGTGCCGCCCCCCCCCTCCTTGTCCAATTCGGACTAGAGGGAGAGGGGGCGTGCGGCCTACGCTGGCGGCCCCTCCTCTTCTCCACTAAGGCCCATCTTGGCCCATTAAACCCCCCAGGGGGTTCCGGTAACCCCTGGTACTCCGGTAAAATCTTGATTTCACCCGGAACATTTCCGATATCCAAATATAGGCTTCCAATATATCAATCTTTATGTCTCAACCATTTCGAGACTCCTCGTCATGTCCGTGATCACATCCGCGACTCCGAACTTCCTTCGGTACATCAAAACACATAAACTCATAATATAACCGTCATCGAACTTTAAGTATGCGGACCCTACGGGTTCGAGAACTATGTAGACATGGCCGAGACACGTGCCCGGTCAATAACCAATAGTGGAACCTGGATGCTCATATTGGCTCCTACATATTCTACGAAGATTTTTACCGGTCAAACCGCATAACAACATACGTTGTTCCTTTAGTCATCGGTATGTTACTTGCCCGAGATTCGATCGTCGGTATCTCAATACCTAGTTCAATCTCGTTACCAGCAAGTCTCTTTACACGTTTCATAACACATCATCCCGCATCTAACTCATTAGTTACAATGCTTGCAAGCCTTAAGTGATGTGTATCACCGAGTGGGCCCAGAGATACCTCTCCGACAATCAGAGTGACAAATCCTAATCTCGAAATACGCCAACCCAATAAGTACCTTCGGAGACACCTGTAGAGCACCTTTATAATCACCCAGTTACGTTGTGACGTTTGGTAGCACACAAAGTGTTCCTCCGGTAAACGGGAGTTGCATAATCTCATAGTCATAGGAACATGTATAAGTCATGAAGAAAGCAATAGCAACAAACTAAACAATCAAGTGCTAAGCTAATGGAATGGGTCAAGTCAATCACATCACTATCCTAATGATGTGATCTTGTTAATCAAATGACAACTCTTTGATCAACGAGCTAGTCAAGTAGAGGCATACTAGTGACACTTTGTTTGTCTATGTATTCACACATGTATCATGTTTCTGGGTAATACAATTCTAGCATGAATAATAAACATTTATCATGATATAAGGAAATAAATAATAACTTTATTATTGCCTCTAGGGCATATTTCCTTCAGTCTCCCACTTGCACTAGAGTCAATAAGCTAGTTCGCATCTTTATGTGCTTAGTTCACATCTCGATGTGACTAATACCCAAATGGTTTACTAGAGTCTATAATCTACTTCACATCGCTATGTGATTAACACCCAAAGAGTGATCATGTTTTGATTGTGAGAAAAGTTTAGTCTACGGGTCTACAATATTCAGATCCGTATGTATTTCGCAAATTTCTATGTCCACAATGCTCTGCACGGAGCTACTCTAGCTAATTGCTCCCACTTTCAATATGTATCCAGATTGAGACTTAGAGTCATCTAGATCGATGTAAAAAGCTTGCATCGACGTAACTCTTTACGACGAACTCTTTTATCACCTCCATAACCGGGAAATATTTCCTTAGTCCTCTAAGGATAATTTTGACCGCTGTCCGGTGATCTACTCCTAGATCACTATTGTACTCCCTTGCCAGAAAGATGCTAAGGTATACAATAGGACTGGTAAACAGCATAGCATACTTTATAGAACCTATGACTGAGGCATAGGGAATGACTTATCATTCTCTTTCTATTTTCTGTTGTGGTCGGGTTTTGAGTCTTACTCAACTTCACACCTTGCAACACAGGCAAGAACTTCTTCTTTGACTGTTCCATTTTGAACTACTTCAAAATCTTGTCAAGGTATGTACTCATTGAAATAACTTATCAAGCGTCTTGATCTATCTCTATAGATCTTGATGCTCAATGTGTAAGCAGCTTCATCGAGGTCTTTCTTTGAAAAACTCCTTTCAAATACTCCTTTATGCTTTCTAGAAAATTCTACATTCTTTCCGATCAACAATATGTCATTCACATATACTTATCAGAAATGTTGTAGTGCTCCCACTCACTTTCTTGTAAATACAGGCTTCACCGCAAGTCTGTATAAAACCATATACTTTGATCACTTTATCAAAGCATATATTCCAACTCCGAGATGCTTGCACCAGTCCATAGATGGATCGTTGTAGCTTGCTCACTTTGTTAGCATCTTTAGGGTCGACAAAACCTTCTGGTTGCATCATATACAACTCTTCTTTTTAAGAAATCCATGAAGGAATACAATTTTGACATCCATTTGCCAGATTTCATAAAATGCGGCAACTGCTAACATGATTTGGACAGACTTTTAAGCATCGACACGAGTGAGAAAATCTCATCGTAATCAACACCTTGAACTTGTCAAAAACACTTTGCGACAATTCGAGCTTTGTAGATAGTAACACTACTATCAGCGTCCGTATTCCTCTTGAAGATCCATTTATTCTTAATGACTCACCGATCATCGGGCAAGTTAATCAAAGTCCATACTTTGTTCTCATACATGGATCCCATCTCAGATTTCATGGCCTCAAGCCATTTCGCGGAATCTGGGCTCATCATCGCTTCATCATAGTTCGTAGGTTCGTCATGGTCAATTAACATGACCTCCAGAATAGGATTATCGTACCAATCTGGTGCGGATCTCACACTGGTTGACCTACGAGGTTTGGTAGTAACTTGATCTGAAGTTACATGATCATCATCATTAGCTTCCTCACTAATTGGTGTAGGAGTCACACGAACAGATTTCTATGATGAACTACTTTCTAATAAGGGAGTAGGTACAGTTACCTCATCAAGTTCTACTTTCCTCCCACTCACTTCTTTCGAGAGAAACTCCTTCTCTAGAAAGGATCCATTCTCGGTAACAAATATCTAGTCTTTGGATCTGTGATAGAAGGTGTACCCAACAGTTACTTTTGGGTATACTATGAAGAGCACTTCTCCGACTTCGGTTTGATCTTATCAAGATGAAACTTTTTCACATAAGCATCGCAATCCCAAACTTTAAGAAACAACAACTTAGGTTTCTTGCTAAACCACAGTTCATATGGTGTCGTCTCAACGGATTTAGATGGGGCCCATTTTAATGTGAATGCAGATGTCTCTAATGCATAACCCCAAAATGATAGTGGTAAATTGGTAAGATACGTCATAGATTGCACTATGTCAAATAAAGTACGGTTATGATGTTCGGACACACCATTACGTTGTGGTGTTCCAGGTGGTGTGAGTTGCGAAACTATTTCGCATTGTTTCAAATGAAGACCAAACTCATAACTCAAATATTCTCCTCCACGATCAGATCATAGAAACTTTATTTTCTTGTTACGATGATTTTCCACTTCACTCTGAAATTATATGAACTTTTCAAATGTTTCAGACTTATGTTTCATCAAGCAGATATACATATATCTGCTCAAATCATCTGTGAAGGTCAGAAAACAA
Source organism: Triticum dicoccoides (assembly GCF_002162155.2). Lineage (NCBI taxonomy): Eukaryota > Viridiplantae > Streptophyta > Magnoliopsida > Poales > Poaceae > Triticum > Triticum dicoccoides. The sequence goes on from NC_041390.1 coordinate 594,743,583, forward strand.
TGATACCCGCCGTGAGTCTCAACACTCATCGGATTGCATACATTAGTATGTATTATTTCAAATAAGTCAGTTGCTCGCTCCATTGTTCCGGAGAATGGGGTCTTAGTCATCTTGCCCATGAGGCATGGTTCGCAAGCATCAACTGATTCATAATCAAGTAATTCCAAAAGCCCATCAGCATGGATTTTCTTCATGCGCTTTACACCAATATGACCTAAACGGCAGTGCCACAAATAAGTTGCACTATTATTATTAACTTTGCATCTTTTGGCTTCGATATTATGAATATGTGTATCACTACGATCGAGATCCAACAAACCATTTTCATTGGGTGTATGGCCATAGAAGGTTTTATTCATGTAAACAGAACAACAATTATTCTCTAACTTAAATGAATAACCGTATTGCAATAAACATGATCAAATCATATTCATGCTCAACGCAAACACCAAATAACATTTATTTAGGTTTAACACTAATCCCGAAAGTCTAGGGAGTGTGCGATGACGATCATATCAATCTTGGAACCACTTCCAACACACATCGTCACTTCACCCTTAACTATTCTCTGTTCATTCTGCAACTCCCGTTTCGAGTTACTAATCACAGCAACTGAACTAGTATCAAATACTGAGGGGTTGCTATAAACACTAGTAAAGTACACATCAATAACATGTTATATTATCTACTGTTTTGGACATTATTGGGCTTTATTATCCACCTTCATATTATTTTTGGGACTAACCTACTAACCGGAGGCCCAGCCAAGAATTGGTGTTTTTTTGCCTATTTTAGGGTTTCGAAGAAAAGGAATATCAAACGGAGTCCAAACGGAATGAAACCTTCGGGAACGTGATTTTCACACCGAACATGATCCAGGAGACTTGAAACCTACATCAAGAAACAAAGGAGGAGGCCACGAGGTAGGGG
>NC_041390.1:594744946-594784312 GCF_002162155.2 Triticum dicoccoides
GTACTCCTTCCTCCTATATATACCTATGTACCCTCAAACGATCAGATACAGAGCCAAAACCCTAATTCCACTGCCGCAACTTTCTGTATCCACGAGATCCCATCTTGGGGCCTATTCCGGAGCTCCACTGGAGGGGGCATCGATCACGGAGGGCTTCTACATCATCACCATAGCCCCTCCGATGAAGTGTGAGTAGTTTACCTCAGACCTACGGGTCCATAGTTATTAGCTAGATGGCTTCTTCTCTCTTTTTGTATCTCAATACAATGTTCTCCCCCTCTCTTGTGGAGATATATTCGATGTAATCTTCTTTTTTGCGGTATGTTTGTTGAGACTGATGAATTGTGGGTTTATGATCAAGTCTATCTATGAACAATATTTGAATCTTCTCTGAATTCTTTTATGTATGATTGGTTATCTTTGCAAGTCTCTTTGAATTATCAGTTTGGTTTGGCCTACTAGATTGATCTTTTTTGCAATGGGAGAAGTGCTTAGCTTTGGGTTCAATCTTGCGGTGTCCTTTCCTAGTGACAGTAGGGGCAGCAAGACACATATTGTATTGCATGCTACGGGAATCACAAACTTCAACACAAGTATTTCTACAATACATAACTACCCACTAGCATGACTCTAATATCACCATCTTTATATCGCAAAACTATTGCAAAGAATCAAACATATCATATTCAGCGATCTACAAGTTTTATGTAGGATTTTATGACTAACCATGTGAATGACCAATTCCTATCATCTCTCTAAATATATATAAGTGAAGCAAGAGAGTTTAATTCTTTCTAGAAAAGATATGCCCACGCTCTAACAAATATAAGTGAAGCAAAAGAGCATTCTACAAATGGCGGTTTTCTATGTAAAGAGAATCAGGCAATCCAAACTTCAAATGATATAAGTGAAGAACATGAAGCATTTTATAAAGCCATACTAAAAAGATATAAGTGAAGTGCAATGAGAATTATATAAATAAACCAAGGACTATCTCATACTAGCATGGTGCATAAAAGAAAGATGAAAACTAAATGCAAAAGACGCTCCAAGTTTGCACATATCGCATGAACGAAACGAATCCGAAAACATACCAATACTTGTTGAAGAAAGAGGAGAGTTTCCTTGAATATTTACTTGGGGTGCCTCGGGCATCCCCAAGCTTGAGCTCTTGCCTCTCTTCCTTCTTCTCACATCAAGACCTTCTCGATCATCGAAAACTTCATCCACACAAAACTTCAACAGAAAACTCGGTAAGATCCGTTAGTATAATGAAGCAAATGACTACTATAAGTATTGTTGCAAACCAATTCATATTTTGTTTTTGCATTGTGTCTACTGTAGTATAACTTTTTCATGGCTTTATCCACTGATATGAATCGATAGTTTCATCAAAACAGGCAAACTATGCATCAAAAACAGAATCTGTCTAAAACAGAACAGTCTATAATAATCTGAACATTCACCATTCTTCTGATACTTGAAAATTTCTACGAAAATTAGGAAAAATAAAAAATTTGTATAGGAAGACAGTGCAAAAAGAATCAGAACCATTTGACGTTCCAGAAAAACATGTAAAATCGCGCACTACAACCAAAGTTTCTGTCCTGCACCGTACAAACCATCAAGCAAATGTAAACATCGTAAAGGCAAACCTTGGCACATTATTTTTATAATACAATGGAATTGTACAAGGGTATAATTATTTTTATTGAAAAGTTTCTATAATCAAGATTCACAAAGTTTCCATGAACATGAACAAAGTTCAAGGCTAGCTCCCACTTCAACAATGCTTGTCTTTCTCACTTTCGCTTTCCTTTTTGAAAAAGTTTTGGGTTCCCCTCTTTATTTTTGTTGTTTTTAAACTATATAAAAGCACTCAACAGAAATAAATGACTCTCTAAAACTTCCGGGTTGTCTCCCTGGCAGCGCTTTCTTTAAAGCCATTAAGCTAGGCATATAGTGCTCAAGTAATGGATCCACCCGGATCCCAAGGTATATCAAAGCCAATTTTAATTAACAATGATTTGTAATTTAGTGGTGAGCACAATATAACATATATCATGTAATGACGAAGTCTAACTCTCTTCCTATGCATCGGTATGTCATAAAAGAACAATTCATGCACACAAAGTAAAGGCCAATGCATAGTATAAACAGTTTCTTGCAATTTTATCATATTGGAAACATAGAGAGGTGGAGATATAGTTCCTCTCTCATAATAATTGCAAGTAGGAGCAGCAATCACATGCATATTATATTCATCAAAATCATCATATGCAACGGTAAACTGCAACCCATCAATATATTCCTTAATAAGAGCAAACTTCTCCGATATAGTGTAGTTTGGAGAATTCAAAAAGATAATAGGACTATCATGTGTGGGTGCAATAGCAACAATTTCATGTTTAACATAAGGAACTATAGCAAGTTCATCTCCATAATCATAATTCATATTGGCATCTTGGCCACAAGCATAGCAAGCATCATCAAAAAGAGATATTTCAAGAGAATCAATGGGATCATAACAATCATCATAGCAATCATCCTCCGGTAAGCACGAAGGGAAATTAAACAATGTATGAGTTGAAGAGTTACTATCATTAGAAGGTTGGCACGGGTAGCTAATCCGCTCTTCCTCCTTTTGTTCTTCTCTCTCCTCATCATCTTTTTCATCCAATGATCTCACACTTTCATCAATTTCTTCTTCCATAGACTCCTGCAAAATATTAGTCTCTTCTTGGACAGCGGAGTAGTCCTCAATATATGGTTCAACATAGGCATTAGAAGCATAATTATCATAGCAATATTTAAGTATGGAAAAATTTCAGATTTGTAAAGAGTACCATCATACTTTTCAATCAAAGAAGCAATTTCGTAAGCACCCTTAAAAGCAACAAATTCTTCAATTTGTTGAACATCATAGTAACTATAAACACCCTTAGCATACGAAGATACGATTCCATTATCATTAAACTCACATTGGTAGGGAAGGTGTTTCTTAGGGTTTTTAGAACAACAAGTAAAATCGTATATTTCACATAAATTCCAAGCATAGCATTGCAAACGATGAATTAGACCCAATAGAATTTTCCCCTTTTCAGATATTCGGTGTCGCACATAACAAGCATGCTCATCTAAAGATTTTCCCTCAACTAAGCTAGTTGGGGTTTCAGCACGAGCACATATGGATCGAAGATGATCCAAGTAATAAGCTTCGGCAGTGTGATAGATTTTGAGTGGTTCTTCAACCATTGGTTCAGTAGGTACAACTATTTTTTTGGTATTTTGCGTTTCCTACCCATAACTAAAGATAGAAAACAACTAAGAACAGCAAAAATAAATTACTTAGTGATAAAGCAAACAAGCACACACGAGAATATTCACCCCACGCTATGACTCCCCGACAACGGCGCCAGAAAAAGGTCTTGATGACCCACAATTATAGGGGATCGCAACAGTTTTCGATAAGTAAGAGTGTCGAACCCAACGAGGAGCTAAAGGTAGAACAAATATTCCCTCAAGTTCTATCGACCACTGATACAACTCTACGCACGCTTGACGTTTGCTTTACCTAGAACAAGTATGAAACTAGAAGTACTTTGTAGGTGTTGTTGGATAGGTTTGCAAGATAATAAAGAGTACGTAAATAAAAAAGTAGGGGTTGTTTAGATAAAGAAACAATAAAGTAAATATAGCGAGTGTGGAAAATTGGTGGTAGGAGTTGCGAAATTGCCCCTAAGCAATTGACTACTTTACTAGACCGATAACAAGTATTATGTGGGAGAGCCACTGCTAGCATGTCATCCCTGACTTGGAATTCTATGCACTTATGATTGGAACTATTAGCAAGCATCTGCAACTACTAATGTTCATTAAGGTAAAACCCAACCATAGCATTAAGGTATATTGGTCCCCCTTCAATCCCGTATGCATCAATTTCTATGCTAGGTTGAAGCTTCTGTCACTCTTGCCCTCCAATACATAGTCCTATCAACATACAACTAACCCTAGGGTGTGATCCACGCGCGCAATCATATGATGGGTGCCAAAGGACAGCAACATAACCACAAGCAAATTAAATCAATCATAGCAATTCATCAACCACCGATAGGACAACAAAAATCTACTCAGACATCATAGGATGGCAACACATCATTGGATAATAATATGAAGCATAAAGCACCATGTTCAAGTAGAGGGTACAGCGGGTTGCGGGAGAGTGGACCGCTGTAGATAGAGGGGGGAAGGTGATGGAGACGTTGGTGAAGGTGGCGGAGGTGTTGGTGTAGATCGCGGTGATGATGATGGCCCCCGGTGGCACTCCGGTGCCACCGGAAGCGAGAGGGAGAGAGCCCTCATCCTTCTTCTTCTTCCTTGACCTCCTCCCTAGATGGGAGAAGGGTTTCCCCTCTGGTCCATGGCCTCCATGGCAAGGGAGGGGCGAGAGCCCCTCCGAGATTGGATCTGTCTCTCTCTATTTCTGCGTTCCCAGATTCTTCCCTTTCACCGTTTCTTATATTCCCGGAGATCCGTAACTCCGATTGGGCTGAAATTTTAACATGATCTCTATCCGGATATTAGCTTTCTTGCGGCAAAAGAAGGGCATCAACCGCCTTACGGGTGGCCCACGAGGGTCAGGGGCGCGCCCCCCTGCCTCGTGGCCACCTCGGGCACCGTCTCGCGTGGATTTTTCTTCCCAAAAATCATATATATTCCAAAAAAACTCCGTCAGTTTTTATCCCGTTTGGACTCCGTTTGATATGGATATTCTGTGAAACAAAAAACATGCAACAAACAGGAATTGGCACTGGGCACTGGATCAATATGTTAGTCCCAAAAATAGTATAAAAAGTTGCCAAAAATATATGAAAGTTGTAGAATATTGGCATGGAACAATCAAAAATTATAGATACGACAGAGACGTATCAGCGGTCGATGAGTGGAGTAATAGTAGTAGATGCAGGTAGGAGTCGGTCTACTTGTCTCGGACGTGATGCCTATATACATGATCATACCTAGATATTCTCATAACTATGCTCAATTATGTCAATTGCTCAACAGTAATTTGTTCACCCACCGTAGAATACCTATGCTCTTGAGAGAAGCCACTAGTGAAACCTATGGCCCCCGGGTCTATCTTCATCATATTAATCTTCCAATACTTAGTAATTTCCTTTGCTTTTTTACTTTGCTTTTATTTTACTCTGCATCTTTATCATAAAAATACCAAAAATATGATCTTATCATATCTATCAGATCTCACTCTCGTAAGTGGCCGTGTAGGGATTGACAACCCCTTATCGCGTTGGTTGCGAGGATTTATTTGTTTTGTGCAGGTACGAGGGACTCGCGCATAGCCTCCTACTGGATTGATACCTTGTTTCTCAAAAACTGAGGGAAATACTTATGCTACTTTGCTGCATCATCCCTTCCTCTTCGGGGAAAACCAACGCAGTGCTCAAGAGGTAGCAAGAAGGATTTTTGGCGTTGTTGCCGGAGAGTCCACGCAAAAGTCAATATACCAAGTACCCATCACAATCCTTATCTCCCGCATTACATTATTTGCCATTTGCCTCTCGCTTTCCTCTCCCCCACTTCACCCTTGCCGTTTTATTCGCCCTCTCTCTCTCTATCCTCCCTCTCTTTCCCCATTTGCCTCTTTTTGCCTGCTTGCTTTTTGTTTCCTTGTGTGTTGGATTGCTTCCTTGTAACGATGGCTCAAGATAACACTAAACTATGTGACTTTACCAATAGTAACAATAATTATTTTATTAGCACTCTGATTGCTCCTCTTACTGATGTTGAATCTTGTGAAATTAATACTACTTTGCTGAATCTTGTCATGAAAGATCCGTCTTCCGGCCTTCCTAGTGAAGATGCCGCTACCCATCTAAATAGCTTTGTTGATTTGTGTGATATGCAAAAGAAGAAAGATGTGGATAATGATATTGTTAAATTGAAGCTATTTCCTTTTTCGCTTAGAGATTGTGCTAAAGCTTGGTTTTCGTCTTTGCCTAAATATAGTATTGATTCATGGAATAAGTGCAAAGATGCTTTTATCTCTAAGTATTTTCCTCCCTCTAAGATCATCCCCTTAGAAACGATATTATGAATTTTAAGCAACTTGATCATCAACATGTTAAACAAGCTTGGGAGAGGATGAAATTAATGATATGTAATTGCCCTACTCATGGTTTGAATTTGTGGATGATTATACAAAAAATTTATGCTGGATTGAATTTTTCTTCTAGAATTCTTTGAGATTCGGCCGCGGGTGGCACTTTTATGGAAATCACTTTAGAAGAAGCTACTAAACTCCTAGATAATATTATGGTTAATTATTCTCAATGGCATACTGAAAGATCTACTAATAAAAAGGAGCATGCGATAGAAGAAATTAATGTTTTGAGTGGAAAGATGGATGAACTTATGAAATTATTTGCAAGTAAAAGTGTTTCTTCTGATCCTAATGATATGCCCTTGTCTACTTTTATTGAGAATAATAATGAATCTATGGATGTGAATTTTGTTGGTAGGAACAATTTTGGTAACAACGCGTATAGAGGAAATTTTAATCCCAGGCCTTATCCTAGTAATCCCTATAATAATTATGGTAATTCCTACAACAATTCTTATGGAAATTGTAATAAGATGCCTCTAATTTTGAATCTAATATTAAAGAATTTATTACTTCGCAAAAGAATTTCAATGCTTTGATTGAAGAAAAATTGCTTAAGATTGATGAGTTGGCTAGGAACGTTGATAGAATTTCTCTTGATGTTGATTCTTTGAAACTTAGATCTATTCCACCTAAGCATGATATCAACGAGTCTCTCAAATCCATGAGAATTTCCATTGATGAGTGCAAAGAAAGAACCGCTAGGATGCGTACTAAGAAAGATGCCTTTATAAGAGCGTGTTCTTCTAGTTCCTATGAGAATAAAGATGAAGATCTAAAAGTTATTGATGTGTCCCCTATTAAATCTTTGTTTTGCAATATGAATCTTAATAATGATGGGACTGAATATGATCCACCTTTACCTAGAAGGCGTTCCAAGAATTTGGAGTTTTTTCTAAAATTGATGAAAGTGGGATTGAAGAAATTAAAATCCTAGATGTTGCTAAACACACTATTTTGGATTTCAAGGAATTTAATTATGAAAATTTCTCTTTGATTGATTGTATTTCCTTGTTGCAATCCGTGCTAAATTCTACTCACGCTTATAGTCAAAATAAAGCGTTCACTAAACATGTCGTTGATGCCTTGATGCAATCTTATGAAGAAAAACTTGAATTGAAAGTCTCTATCCCTAGAAAACTTTATGATGAGTGGGAACCAACAATTAAAATTAAAATTAAAGATCATGAATGCTATGCTTTGTGTGATTTGGGTGCTAGTATTTCCACGATTCCAAAGACTTTGTGTGATTTGTTAGGTTTCCGTGATTTTGATGATTGCTCTCTAAACTTGCACCTTGCGGATTCCACTATTAAGAAACCTATGGGAAGAATTAATGATGTTCTTATTGTTGCAAATAGGAATTATGTACCCATAGATTTTATTGTTCTTGACATAGATTGCAATCCTTCATGTCCTATTATTCTTGGTAGACCTTTCCTTAGAATGATTGGTGCAATTATTGATATAAAGGAAGGAAATATTAGATTCCAATTTCCGCTAAGTAAAGGCATGGAACACTTTCCTAGAAAGAAAATTAAATTACCTTATGAATCTTTTATGAGAGCCACTTACGGATTGCCTACCAAAGATGGCAATTGATACATCTCCAACGTATCTATAATTTTTGATTGCTCCATGCTATATTATCTACTGTTTTGAATGTTTATGGGCTTTATTATACATTTTTATATCATTTTTGGGACTAACCTATTAACCTACAGCCCAGTGCCAGTTTTTGTTTTTACCCTGGTTTAGGGTTTCGAAGAAAAGGAAAATCAAACGGAGTCCAATAGACCTGAAACTTCACGGAACCCATTTTTGGAAGGAAAGAAGCCCAGAAGACTTGGAGTGCAAGTCGGGGGACCTGCGAGGAGGCCATGAGGCAGGGGGCGCGCCCACCCCCCTGGGCACATCCTCCACCCTCGTGGGCCCCTCGTGGCCCCTCTGGCGTACTTCTTCCACCTATATATCTCCATATACGCTAGAAACATCCGTGAGCGCAATAGATCGGGAGTTCCACCGCCAGAAGCCTCCGTAGCCACCGAAAGCCAATCTAGACCCGTTCCGGCACCCTGCCGGAGGGGGCAATCCTTCTCCGGTGGCCATCTTCATCATCCCGGTGCTCTCCATGACGAGGAGGGAGTAGTTCTCCCTCGGGGCTGAGGGTATGTACCAGTAGCTATGTGTTTGATCTTTCTCTCTCGTGTTCTTGAGATGGTACGATCTTGATGTATCGCGAGCTTTGCTATTATATTTGGATCCTATGATGTTTCTTCCCTCCTCTACTCTCTTGTAATGAATTGAGTTTTTCCTTTGAAGTAATCTTATCGGATTGAGTCTTTAAAGATTTGAGAACACTTGATGTATGTCTTGCCGTGGATATCTCTGGTGACAATGGGATATCACGTGATTCACTGGATGTATGTTTTGGTGATCAACTTGCGGGTTCCGCCCATGAACCTATGCATAGGGGTTGGCACACGTTTTCGTCGTGATTCTCCGGTAGAACTTTGGGGCACTCTTTGAGGTCCTTTGTGTTGGTTGAATAGATGAATCTGAGATTGTGTGATGCATATCATATAATCATACCCACGGATACTTGAGCTGACATTGGAGTATCTAGGTGACATATGGGTTTTGGTTGATTTGTGTTTTAAGGTGTTATTCTAGTATGAACTCTAGGGCTGTTTGTGACACTTATAGGAATAGCCCAACGGATTGATTGGAAAGAATAACTTTGAGGTGGTTTCGTACCCTACCATAATCTCTTCGTTCGTTCTCCGCTATTAGTGACTTTGGAGTGACTCTTTGTTGCATGTTGAGGGATAGTTATGTGATCTAATTATGATATTATTGTTGAGAGGACTTGCACTAGTGAAAGTATGAACCCTAGGCCTTATTTCCTATCATTGCAATACCGTTTACGCTCACTTTTATCATTAGTTACCTTGTTGTTTTTATATTTTCAGATTACAAAAACTATTATCTTCTATCCATATTGTACTTGTATCACCATCTCTTCACCGAACTAGTGCACTTATACAATTTACCATTGTATTGGGTGTGTTGGGGACACAAGAGACTCTTTGTTATTTGGTTGCAGGGTTGCTTGAGAGAGACCATCTTCATCCTACGCCTCCTACAGATTGATAAACCTTAGGTCATCCACTTGAGGGAAATTTGCTACTGTCCTACAAACCTCTGCACTTGGAGGCCCAACAACGTCTACAAGAAGAAGGTTGTGTAGTAGACATCAAGCTCTTTTCTGGCGCCGTTGCCGGGGAGGTGAGTGCTTGAAGGTATATCTTTAGATCTTGCAATCGAGTCTTTTAGTTTCTTGTTTTATCACTAGTTTAGTTTATAAAAGAAAACTATAAAAAATGGAATTGAGTTTGTCTCATATGCTTCACCTTTTTAATATCTTTCGTGAGTATGATGGAAAGGATAATTGTGCTCAAGTGCTAGAAGAAGAAATCTATAAAATGTTTGGCACTAAATATTTGAATTATGAGCATGATTGCAATGTTGTTAGTATGAATTCCTTGAATATCCATGATGCTAATGATATGCAACGCCACAAGCTTGGGGAAGCTATGTTTGATGAAGATGATATTTTTTGTCCCCCAAGTTTTCATGAGCAAATTTATTATGATGAAAGCATGCCTCCTATCTATGATGATTATTGTGATGACACGTATTCTTTAAAGAATAATGATGAAACTTTTCATCTTGATTTCAATTTTCAATCCCATGATAGTCACTTTGTTGAGTTTGCTCCCACTATTATTCATGAGAAGAATTTTGCTTATGTGGAGACTAATAGAATTTCTATGCTTGTAGATCATGAAAAGAATGCTTTAGGTGTTGATTATATTGTTGAATTCATTCATGATGCTACTGAAAATTATTATGAGGGAGGAACATATGCTTGTAGGAATTGCAATAATATCAAGTTTCCTCTCTATGTGCTTAAAGTTTTGAAGCTATGCTTGTTTTACCTTCCTATGCAAGTTGATTCTTGTTCCCACAAGTTGTATGCTCACAAAATCCCTATGCATAGGAAGTGAGTTGGGCTTAAATATGCTAGTCATATTCTTCATGATGCTCTCTTTATGTTACAATTCTTATCTTTTATGTGAGCATCATTGAAATCATCATGCCTAGCTAGGGGCGTTAAACGATAGCGCTTGTTGGGAGGCAACCCAACTTTATTTTTGTTCCTGTTTAGTAATAAACAATTCCTCTAGCCTCTGTTTAGATGTGGTTTTAATTTTTTAATTAGTGTTTGTGCCAAGTAGAACCTTTGGGAAGACTTGGGAGAAGTCTTGTTGATCATGCTGTAAAAAACAGAAACTTTAGCGCTCACGAGAATTGCTGCCGTTTTTATTTGGAGAGTGATATTTAGTTAATTCTTTTTTCAGATGATTAATAGATAAATTCCTCAGGTCGAGAAATTTATTTTAGAATTGTATGAGTTCCAGAAGTATACGTTTGATTCAGATTACCACAGACTGTTCTGTTTTTGACAGATTCTGTTTTTCATGTGTTGTTTACTTATTTTGATGAATCTATGGCTAGTAAAATAGTTTACAAACCATAGAGAAGTTGGAATAAATTAGGTTTAACACCAATATAAATAAATAATGGGTTCATTGCAGTACCTTGAAGTGGTGATTTATTTTCTTATACTAACGGAGTTTACGAGTTTTCTGTTAAGTTTTGTGTTGTGAAGTTTCCAAGTTTTGGGTAAGGATTCGATGGACTATGGAATAAGGAGTGGCAAAAGCCTAAGATTGGGGATGACCAAGGCACCCCAAGTTAATATTCAAGGACAACCAAGAGCCAAAGCTTGGGGATGCCCCGGAAGGCATCCCCTCTTTCGTATTCGTTCATCGGTAACTTTACTTGGAGCTATATTTTTATTCACCACATGATATGTGTTTTTCTTGGAGCGTCAATTTATTTTGTTAGGATTTTCTTGCTGTTATTTAGAACAATGTTTTGCATCTTTTATTTCAATAAAAGTGGCATTGATAGCCTTTACTATGCCTATGTTACAAGTATACATGTTGCTGTTTGAAAACAGAAAGTTTACCGCTGTTGCAATAATTCCCTAGAAAAGTTAGAATGTGATAAAATGTTGAAACCTTTTGAATATTAAGATCTGATAAATTTACTACAGTGGGAATTTTATTTCAAAATTTTTGGAGCTAGGGAAGTATGGATGTTGCAGCATTATTTACAGACTATCCTCTTTAGGCAGATTGCTGTTATGTTTGCATTGTCTGCATATGTTTGCTTCTTTAATGATTCTATTTGAGGATAGGACTATTAAATATGCAGAGGCATTTAGTATGAAATTTTGAATAATAATTTTAGCGATTTTCTACAGTAGACTATGATAAGGTTTTTGCAATGGTTTATACTAACTTATCTCACGAGTCCTTGTTGAGTTTTGTGTGGATGAAGCTTTTGAGATTAAGGGAGACCGTGATATGAGAGGAATTAAGGAGACACAAAAGCTTAAGCTTGGGGATGCCCAAGGCAACCCAAGATAATATCTCAAGAAGTCTCAAGCATCTAAGCTTGGGGATGCCCCGGTTGGCATCCCACCTTTCTTCTTCAACAACTATCGGTTGGTATCGGTTGATCCTAAGTTTTTGCTTCTTCACATGATGTTTGCCATTCTTAGAATGTCATTCTATTTTGATTTGCTTGATGTTTGAATAAAATACCAAGATCTGAAATTCTTAAATGTTAGGGAGTCTTCACATAGTTGCATAATTATTCGACTACTCATTGATTTTCACTTATATCTTTCGGAGTAGCTTGTTGTTGCTCTAGTGCTTCACTTATATATTTTAGAGCATGGTGGTAGTTTTATTTTGAAGAAATAGATGAACTCTCATGCTTCACTTAGATTATTTTGAGAGTCTTAAATAGCATGGTAATGTGCTTAATCCTAATATGCTAGGTATCCAAGAATAGTAAAAACTTTCTTATGAGTGTGCTGAATACTAAGAGAAGTTTGATGTTTGATGATTGTTTTGAGATATGGAGGCAATAATATCAAAGTCGTGCTAGTTTAGTAGTTGTGAATTTGAGGAATACTTGTGTTGAATTTTGCAAGTCCCGTAGCATGCATGTATGGTAAATGTTATGCAACAAATTTGAAACATGAGGTGTTATTTGATTGTCTTCCTTATGAGTGGCGGTCGGGGACGAGCGATGGTCTTTTCCTACCAATCTATCCCCCTAGGAGCATGCGCGTAGTGCCGAGGTTTTTGATGACTTATAGATTTTTGCAATAATTATGTGACTTCTTTATGACTAATGTTGAGTCCATGGATTATACACACTCTCACCCTTCCATCCTTGCTAGCCTCTTCGGTACCGGGCATTGCCCTTTCTCACATTGAGAGTTGGCGCAAACTTCGCCGGTGCATCCAAACCCCGTGATATGATACGCTCTGTCACACATAAACCTCCTTACATCTTCCTCAAAACAGCCACCATACCTACCTATTATGGCATTTCCATAGCCATTCCTAGATATATTGCCATGCAACTTTCCATCTTTCCGTTCATCATGACACATCCATCATTGTCATATTGCTTAGCATGATCATGTAGTTGACATAGTAGTTGTGGCAAAGCCACCGTTCATAATTCTTTCATACATGTCACTCTTGGTTCATTGCATATCCCGGTACATCGCCGGAGGCATTCATATAGAGTCACATCTTTGTTCTAGTATCGAGTTGTAATCATTGAGTTGTAAATAAATAGAAGTGTGATGATCATCATTATTAGAGCATTGTCCCAAGTGACGAATAAAAAAAAGAGAAGGCCCAAAAAAACAAAAACAAAAAATAAAGGCCATAAAAAAAGAAAAGGCCCCAAAAATGAGAAAAAAGAAAGAAGGGACAATGTTACTATCCTTTTACCACACTTGTGCTTCAAAGTAGCACCATGATCTTCATAGTAGAGAGTCTCTCATGTTATCACTTTCATATACTAGTGGGAATTTTTCATTATAGAACTTGCCTTGTATATTCCAACAATGGGCCTCCTCAAGTGCCCTAGGTCTTCGTGAGCAAGCAAGTTGGATGCACACCCACTTAGTTTCTTTTGTTGAGCTTTCACACATTTATAGCTCTAGTGCATCCGTTGCATGGCAATCCCTACTCCTTGCATTAACATCAATTGGTGGGCATCTCCATAGCCCATTGATTAGCCTCGTTGATGTGAGACTTTCTCCTTTTTGTCTTCTCCACATAACCCCCCTCATTATATTCAATTCCACCCATAGTGCTATATCCATGGCTCGCGCTCATGTATTGCGTGAAAGTTTATGAGTTTGAGATTACTAAAGTATGAAACAATTGCTTGGCTTGTCATCGAAGTTGTGCATGATGAGAGCATTCTTGTGTGACGAAAATGAAATATGACTAAATTATATGATTTTGTAGGGATGAACTTTCTTTGGCCATGTTATTTTGAGAAGACATAATTGCTTAGTTAGTATGCTTGAAGTATTATCATTTTTATGTCAATATGAACTTTTGTCTTGAATCTTTCGGATCTGAATATTCATACCACAATTATGAAGAATTACATTGAAACTATGCCGACTAGCATTCCGCATCAAAATTTCTGTTTTTATCATTTACCTACTCGAGGACGAGCAGGAATTAAGCTTGGGGATGCTGATACGTCTCCAACGTATCTATAATTTTTGATTGCTCCATGCTATATTATCTACTGTTTTGAATGTTTATGGGCTTTATTATACACTTTGATATCATTTTTGGGACTAATCTATTAACCCAGAGCCTAGTGCCAGTTTCTGTTTTTACCTTGTTTTAGGGTTTCGAAGAAAAGGAAAATCAAACAGAGTCCAATTGACCTGAAACTTCACGGAACTCATTTTTGGAAGGAAAGAAGCCCAGAAGACTTGGAGTGCACGTCGAGGGACCTGCGAGGAGGCCACGAGGCAGGGGGCGCGCCCTCCACCCTCGTGGGCCCCTTGTGGCCCCCCTAATGTACTTCTTCCGCCTATATATCTCCATATACCCTAAAAACATCCGTGAGCACAATAGATCGGGAGTTCCGACGCCAAAAGCCTCCGTAGCCACCGAAAGCCAATCTAGACCCGTTCCGGCACCCTGCCGGAGGGGCAATCCTTCTCCGGTGGCCATCTTCATCATCCCGGTGCTCTCCATGACGAGGAGGGAGTAGTTCTCCCTCGGGGCTGAGGGTATGTACCAGTAGCTATGTGTTTGATCTCTCTCTCTCTCGTGTTCTTGAGATGGTACGATCTTGATGTATCGCGAGCTTTGCTATTATATTTGGATCCTATGATATTTCTTCCCCCCTCTACTCTCTTGTAATGAATTGAGTTTTCCCTTTGAAGTAATCTTATCGGATTGAGTCTTTAAAGATTTGAGAACACTTGATGTATGTCTTGCCGTGGATATCTTTGGTGACAATGGGATATCACGTGATTCACTTGATGTATGTTTTGGTGATCAACTTGCGGGTTCCGCCCATGAACCTATGCATAGGGGTTGGCACACGTTTTCGTCGTGATTCTCCGGTAGAACTTTGGGGCACTCTTTGAGGTCCTTTGTGTTGGTTGAATAGATGAATCTGAGATTGTGTGATGCATATCGTATAATCATACCCACGGATACTTGAGGTGACATTGGAGTATCTAGGTGACATTGGGGTTTTGGTTGATTTGTGTCTTAAGGTGTTATTCAAGTATGAACTCTAGGGCTGTTTGTGACACTTATAGGAATAGCCCAACTGATTGATTGGAAAGAATAACTTTGAGGTGGTTTCGTACCCTACCATAATCTCTTCGTTCGTTCTCCGCTATTAGTGACTTTGGAGTGACTCTTCGTTGCATGTTGAGGGATAGTTATGTGATCCAATTATGATATTATTGTTGAGAGGACTTGCACTAGTGAAAGTATGAACCCTAGGCCTTATTTCCTATCATTGCAATACCGTTTACGCTCACTTTTATCATTAGTTACCTTGCTGTTTTTATATTTTCAGATTACAAAAACTATTATCTTCTATCCATATTGCACTTGTATCACCATCTCTTCACCGAACTAGTGCACCTATACAATTTACCATTGTATTGGGTGTGTTGGGGACACAAGAGACTCTTTGTTATTTGGTTGCAAGGTTGCTTGAGAGAGACCATCTTCATTCTACGCCTCCTACGGATTGATAAACCTTAGGTCATCCACTTGAGGGAAATTTGCTACTGTCCTACAAACCTCTGCACTTGGAGGCCCAACAACATCTACAAGAAGAAGGTTGTGTAGTAGACATCAAGCTCTTTTCTGGCGCCGTTGCCGGGGAGGTGAGTGCTTGAAGGTATATCTTTAGATCTTGCAATCGAGTCTTTTAGTTTCTTGTTTTATCACTAGTTTAGTTTATAATAGAAAACTATAAAAAATGGAATTGAGTTTGTCTCATACGCTTCACCTTTTTAATATCTTTTGTGAGTATGATGGAAAGGATAATTGTGCTCAAGTGCTAGAAGAAGAAATCTATAAAATGTTTGGCACTAAATATTTGAATGATGAGCATGATTGCAATGTTGTTAGTATGAATTCCTTGAATATCCATGATGCTAATGATATGCAAAGCCACAAGCTTGGGGAAGCTATGTTTGATGAAGATGATATTTTTTGTCCCCCAAGTTTTGATGAGCAAATTTATTATGATGAAAGCATGCCTCCTATCTATGATGATTATTGTGATGACACATATGCTTTAAAGAATGATGATGAAACTTGTCATCTTGATTTCAATTTTCAATCCCATGATAGTCACTTTGTTGAGTTTGCTCCCACTATTATTCATGAGAAGAATTTTGCTTATGTGGAGAGTAATAAAATTTCTATGCTTGTCGATCATGAAAATAATGCTTTAGGTGCTGGTTATATTGTTGAATTCATTCATGATGCTACTAAAAATTATTATGAGGTAGGAACATATGCTTGTAGGAATTGCAATAATATCAAGTTTCCTCTCTATGTGCTTAAAGTTTTGAAGTTATGCTTGTTTTACCTTCCTATGCAAGTTGATTCTTGTTCCCACAAGTTGTTTTCTCACAAAATCCATGTACATAGGAAGTGGGTTAGGCTTAAATATGCTAATCTTATTCTTCATGATGCTCTCTTTATGTTACAATTCTTATCTTTCATGTGAGCATCATTGAAATCATCATGCCTAGCTAAGGGCGTTAAACGATAGCGCTTGTTGGGAGGCAACCCAACTTTATTTTTGTTCCTTGCTTTTTGTTCCTGTTTAGTAATAAATAATTCATCTAGCCTCTGTTTAGATGCGGTTTTAATTTTTTTTTAATTAGTGTTTGTGCCAAGTAGAACCTTTGGGAAGACTTGGGAGAAGTCTTGTTGATCATGCTGTAAAAAACAGAGACTTTAGCGCTCACGAGAATTGATGCCATTTTTATTTGGAGAGTGCTATGTAGTTAATTCTTTTTGAATATAATTAATAGATAAATTAATCAGGTCCAGAAATTTATTTGAGAATTTTATGAGTTCCATAAGTATACGTTTGATTCAGATTACTACAGACTGTTCTGTTTTTGACAGATTCTGTTTTTCATGTGTTGTTTACTTATTTTGATGAATCTATGGCTAGTAAAATAGTTTATAAACCATAGAGAAGTTTGAATACAGTAGGTTTAACACCAATATAAATAAAGAATGAGTTCATTGCAGTACCTTGAAGTGGTGATTTATTTTCTTATACTAACGGAGTTTACGAGTTTTCTGTTAAGTTTTGTGTTGTGAAGTTTTCAAGTTTTGGGTAAGGATTCGATGGACTATGGAATAAGGAGTGGCAAGAGCCTAAGATTGGGGATGACCAAGGCACCCCAAGGTAATATTCATGGACAACCAAGAGCCAAAGCTTGGGGATGCCCCGGAAGGCATCCCCTCTTTCATCTTCGTTCATCGGTAACTTTACTTGGACCTATATTTTTATTCACCACATGATATGTGTTTTGCTTGGAGCGTCAATTTATTTTGTTAGGATTTGCTTGAAGTGGTCATTTGTTTTCTTTCGCTAACGGAGCTCATGAGATTTTCTACTTTAAGTTTTGTGTTGTGAAGTTTTCAATTTTTGGGTAAAGATTTGATGGATTATGGAACAAGGAGTGGCAAGAGCCTAAGCTTGGGGATGCCCATGGCACCCCCAAGATAATCTAAGGACACCTAAAAGCCAAAGCTTGGGGATGCCCCGGAAGGCATTCCCTCTTTTCGTCTACTTCTATCGGTAACTTTAATTGGAGCTATATTTTTATTCACCACATGATATGTGTTTTGCTTGGAGCGTCTTGTATGATTTGAGAGTTTACCACAATCATCCTTGCTGTACACACCTCTTGAGAGAGCCATAAATGATTTGGAATTTGTTAGAATACTCTATGTGCTTCACTTATATCATTTGAGTTATATAGTTTTGCTCTAGTACTTCACTTATATCTTTTAGAGCATGGTGGTGGATTTGTTTTATAGAAACTATTGTTCTCTCATGCTTCACTTAGATTATTTTGAGAGTCTTAAATAGCATGGTAATTTTCTTAAATAATCCTAATATGCTTGGGATTCAAGAATAGTAAAAACTTTCTTATGAGTGTGTTGAATGCTATGAGAAGTTTGATGCTTGATAATTGTTTTGAGATATGAAGATGGTGATATTAAAGTTATGCTAGTTGAGTAGTTGTGAATTTGAGAAATGCTTGTGTTAAAGTTTGTGATTCCCGTAGCATGCACGTATGGTGAACCGTTATGTGATGAAGTCGGGGCATGATTTATTTTTTGATTGTCTTCCTTATGAGTAGCGGTCGGGGACGAGCGATGGTCTTTTCCTACCAATCTATCCCCCTAGGAGCATGCGCGTAATACTTTGCTTTGATAACTTGTAGATTTTTGCAATAAGTATATGAGTTCTTCATGACTAATCTATCCCCCATGGATTATATGTACTTTCCTTCCTTCCACCATTGATAGCCTCTCTAATACCACGCACCATTCGCTGGTATCATACACCCACTATATAGCTTCCTCAAAACAGCCACCATACCTACCTATTATGGCATTTCCATAGCCATTCCGATATATATATTGCCATGCAACTTTCCACCATTCCGTTTATTATGACACACTCCATCATTGTCATAGTGCTTAGCATGATCATGTAGTTGACATCGTATTTGTGGCAAATCCACCATTCATAATTCTTTCATACATGTCACTCTTGATTCATTGCATATCCCGGTACACCGCCGGAGGCATTCATATAGAGTCATATTTTTTTCTAAGTATCGAGTTGTAATTGTTGAGTTGTAAGAAAATAAAAGTGTGATGATCATCATTATTAGAGCATTGTCCCAGTGAGGAAAGGATGATGGAGACTATGAAAAGGAGAAAGAAAAGAGGCCATAAAAAAGAGAAAAGGCCCAAATAAAAAAATGAGAGAAAAAGAGAGAAGGGACAATGTTACTATCCTTTTACTACACTTGTGCTTCAAACTAGCACCATAATCTTCATGATAGAGAGTCTCCTATGTTGTCACTTTCATATACTAGTGGGAATTTTTCATTATAGAACTTGGCTTGTATATTCCAATGATGGGCTTCCTCAAAATGCCCTAGGTCTTCATGAGCAAGCAAGTTCGATGCACACCCACTTAGTGTCTTTTGTTGAGCTTTCATATACTTATAGCTCTAGTGCATCCGTTGCATGGCAATCCCTACCCACTCACATTCATATCTATTGACGGGCATCTCCATAGCCCGTTGATACGCCTAATTGATGTGAGACTATCTTCTCCCTTTTTGTCTTGTCCACAACCACCATTCTATTCCACTTATAGTGTTATATCCATGGCTCACGCTCATGTATTGCGTGAAGATTGAAAAAGTTTGAGAATGTCAAAAGTATGAAACAATTGCTTGGCTTGTCATCGGGGTTGTGCATGATTTAAATACTTTGTGTGATGAAGATAGAGCATAGCCAGACTATATGATTTTGTAGGGATAACTTTCTTTGGCCATGTTATTTTGAGAAGACATGATTGCTTTGTTACTATGCTTGAAGTATTATTATTTTTATATCAATATTAAACTTTTATCTTGAATCTTTCGGATCTGAATATTCATACCACAATTAAGAAGAATTACATTAAAATTATGCCAAGTAGCACTCCGCATCAAAAATTCTGTTTTTATCATTTACCTACTCGAGGACGAGCAGGAATTAAGCTTGGGGATGCTTGATACGTCTCCAACATATCTATAATTTTTGATTGCTCCATGCTATATTATCTACTGTTTTGGACATTATTGGGCTTTATTATCCACTTCCAGATTATTTTTGGGACTAACCTACTAACCGGAGGCCCAACCCAGAATTGCTGTGTTTTGCCTATTTTAGGGTTTCGAAGAAAAGGAATATCAAACGGAGTCCAAACGGAATGAAACCTTCGGAACGTGATTTTCTCACCGAACATGATCTAGGAGACTTGGACCCTACGTCAAGAAACAAAGGAGGAGGCCACGAGGTAGGGGGCACGCCTACCCCCCCCCCCTTCCCAGGCGCGCCCTCCAGCCTCGTGGGCCCCCTGTTGCTCCACCGACGTACTCCTTCCTCCTATATATACCTACGTACCCCCAAACGATCAGATACAGAGCCAAAACCCTAATTCCACCGCCGCAACTTTCTGTATCCACGAGATCCCATCTTGGGGCCTATTCCGGAGCTCCGCCGGAGGGGGCATCAATCACAGAGGGCTTCTACATCATCACCATAGCCCCTCCGATGAAGTGTGAGTAGTTTACCTCAGACCTACGGGCCCATAGTTATTAGCTAGATGGCTTCTTCTCTCTTTTTGGATCTCAATACAATGTTCTCCTCCTCTCTTGTGGAGATCTATTCGATGTAATCTTCTTTTTTGCGGTGTGTTTGTTGAGATCGATGAATTGTGGGTTTATGATCAAGTCTATCTATGAACAATATTTGAATATTCTCTGAATTCTTTTATGTATGATTGGTTATCTTTGCAAGTCTCTTCGAATTATCAGTTTGGTTTGGCCTACTAGATTGATCTTTATTGCAATGGGAGAAGTGCTTAGCTTTGGGTTCAATCTTGCGGTGTCCTTTCCCAGTGACAGTAGGGGCAGCAAGGCACGTATTGTATTGTTGCCATCGAGGATAACAAGATGGGGTTTTCATCATATTGCATGAGTTTATCCCTCTACATCATGTCATCTTGCTTAAGGCGTTACTCTGTTTTCATGAACTTAATACTCTAGATGCATGCTGGATAGCGGTCGATGAGTGGAGTAATAGTAGTAGATGCAGGCAGGAGTCGGTCTACTTGTCTCGGACGTGATGCCTATATACATGATCATACCTAGATATTCTCATAACTATGCTCAATTCTATCAATTGCTCAACAGTAATTTGTTCACCCACCGTAGAATACCTATGCTCTTGAGAGAAGCCACTAGTGAAACCTATGGCCCCGGGTCTATCTTCATCATATTAATCTTCCAATACTTAGTAATTTCCTTTGCTTTTTACTTTGCTTTTATTTTACTTTGCATATTTATCATAAAAATACCAAAAATATGATCTTATCATATCTATCAAATCTCACTCTCGTAAGTGGCCGTGTAGGGATTGACAACCCCTTATCGCGTTGGTTGCGAGGATTTATTTGTTTTGTGCAGGTATGAGGGACTCGCGCGTAGCCTCCTACTGGATTGATACCTTGGTTCTCAAAAACTGAGGGAAATACTTACGCTACTTTGCTGCATCATCCCTTCCTCTTCATGGAAAACCAACGCAGTGCTCAAGAGGTAGCAGCCATCCTTCTTATCCGCCAAATACTTGGGGCAGTTTTGCTTCCAGTGACCAGTCCCTTTGCAGTAGAAGCATTTAGTCTCAAGCTTAGGTCTAGACTTGGGCTTCTTCACTTGAGCAGCAACTTGCTTGCCGTTCTTCTTGAAGTTCCCCTTCTTCCCTTTGCCCTTTTTCTTTAAACTAGTGGTCTTGTCAACCATCAACACTTGATGCTTTTCTTGATTTCTATCTTCATCGATTTCATCATGATGAAAAGCTCGGTAATCGTTTTCGTCATCCCTTGCATACTATAGTTCATCACGAAGTTCTACTAACTTGGTGGTGGTGACTAGAGAATTCTGTCAATCAATATTTTATCTGGAAGATTAACTCCCACTTGATTCAAGCGATTGTAGTACCCAGACAATCTGGGCACATGCTCACTGCTTGATCTATTCTCCTCCATCAATTAGCTATAGAACTTGTTGGAGACTTCATATCTCTCAACTCGGGTATTTTCTTGAAATATTAACTTCAACTCCTGGAACATCTCATATGGTCCATGACGTTCAAAACGTCTTTGAAGTCCCGGTTCTAAGCCGTTAAGCATGGTGCACTAAACTATCAAGTAGTCATCATATTGAGCTAGTCAAACGTTCATAACGTCTGCGTCTACTCCTGCAATAGGCCTGTCACCTAGCGGTGCATCAAGGACATAATTCTTCTGTGCAGCAATGAGGATAATCCTCAGATCACGAATCCAATCTGCATCATTGCTACTAACATCTTTCAACTTAGTTTTCTCTAGGAACATATCAAAAATAAAATAGGGATCTAAACGCGAGCTATTGATCTACAACATAGATAGGCTAATACTACCAGGACTAAGTTCATGATAAATTAAAGTTCAATTAATCAAATTACTAAAGAACTCCTACTTATATAGACATCCCTCTAATCATCTAAGTGATCACGTGATCCAAATCAACTAAACCATGTCCGATCATCATGTGAGATGGAGTAGTTTTCAATGGTGAACATCATTATGTTGATCATATCTACTATATGATTCACGCTCAACCTTTCGGTCTCCAGTGATCCGAGGCCATATCTGCATATGCTAGGCTCGTCAAGTTTAACCTTAGTATTCCACGTGTGCAACTGTTTTGCACCTGTTGTATTTGAACGTAGAGCCTATCACACCCGATCATCACGTGGTGTCTCAGCACGAAGAACTTTTGCAACGGTGCATACTCAGGGAGAACACTTTTATCTTGAAATTTAGTGAGAGATCATCTTATAATGCTACCGTCAAACAAAGCAAGATAAGATGCATAAAAGATAAACATCACATGCAATCAATATAAGTGATATGATTTGGCCATCATCATCTTATGCTTGTGATCTCCATCTCCGAAGCACCGTCATGATCACCATCGTCACCGGCGCAACACCTTGATCTCCATCGTAGCATCGTTATCGTCTCGCCAACTTATGCGTCTATGACTATCGCTACCGCTTAGTGATAAAGTAAAGCATTACAGGGCGATTGCATTGCATACAATAAAGAGACAACCATATGGCTCCTGCCAGTTTCCGATAACTCGGTTACAAAACATGATCATCTCATACAATAAAATATAGCATCATGCCTTGACCATATCACAACACAACATTCCCTGCAAAAACAAGTTAGACGTCCTCTACTTTGTTGTTGCAAGTTTTACGTGGCTGCTAGGGGCTGAGCAAGAACCGTTCTTACCTACGCATCAAAACCACAACGATAGTTCGTCAAGTTAGTGATGTTTTAACCTTCTCAAGGACCGGGCGTAGCCACACTCGGTTCAACTAAAGTTGGAGAAACTGACACCCGCCAGCCACCTATGTGCAAAGCACGTCGGTAGAACCAGTCTCGCCTAAGCGTACGCGTAATGTCGGTCCGGGCCGCTTCATCCAACAATACCTCCGAATCAAAGTATGACATGCTGGTAAGCAGTATGACTTGTATCGCCCACAACTCACTTGTGTTCTACTCGTGCATATAACATATACACATAAAACCTGGCTCGGATGTCACTGTTGGGGAACGTAGTAATTTCAAAATTTTCCTACGCACACACAGAATCATGGTGATGCATAGCAACAAGAGGGGAGAGTGTTGTCCACGTACCCTCATAGACCGAAAGCGGAAGCATTTGCACAACGCGGTTGATGTAGTCGTACGTCTTCACGATCCGACCGATCAAGTACCGAACGTATGGCACCTCCGAGTTCAGCACACGTTCAGCTCGATGACGTGCCTCGAACTCCGATCCAGCCGAGCTTCGAGGGAGAGTTCCATCAGCATGACGGCGTGGTGATGATGATGATGTTCTACCGATGCAGGGCTTCGCCTAAGCAGTGCTACAATATTATCGAGGTGGAATATGGTGGAGGGGGCACCGCACACGGCTAAGAGATCCAAGAAATCAATTCTTGTGTCTAGAGGTGCCCCCCTGCCCCCGTATATAAAGGAACAAGGGGGGAGAGGCGGCCGGGTTGGAGGAGGCATGCCAGGGAGGAGTCCTACTCCCGGTGGGAGTAGGACTCCCTCCTTTCCTAGTTGGAGTAGGAGAAGGGGGAAGGAGGAGGGAGAGAGGAAGGAAAGGGGGGCGCCCCCCCTCCTTGTCCAATTCGGACTAGAGGGAGAGGGGGCGCGCGGCCTGCCCTGGCCGCCCCTCCTCTTCTCCACTAAGGCCCATCTTGGCCCATTAAACCCCCCGGGGGGTTCCTGTAACCCCCGGTACTCCGGTAAAATCCCTTTCACCCGGAACATTTCCGATATCCAAATATATGCTTCCAATATATCAATCTTTATGTCTCGACCATTTTGAGACTCCTCATCATGTCCGTGATCACATCCGGGACTCCGAACTTCCTTCAGTACATCAAAACACATAAACTCATAATATAACCGTCATCGAACTTTAAGCGTGTGGACCCTACGGGTTCGAGAACTATGTAGACATGACCGAGACACATCTCCGGTCAATAACCAATAGCGGAACCTGGATGCTCATATTGGCTCCTACATATTGTACGAAGATTTTTGTCGGTCAAACCGCATAACAACATACGTTGTTCCTTTTGTCATCGGTATGTTACTTGCCCGAGATTCGATCGTCGGTATCTCAATACCTAGTTCAATCTCGTTACCGACAAGTCTCTTTAGTCGTTCCGTAACACATCATCCTGCAACTAACTCATTAGTTACAATGCTTGCAAGGCTTAAGTGATGTGTATTACCGAGTGGGCCCGGACATACCTCTCCGACAATCGGAGTGACAAATCCTAATCTCGAAATACGCCAACCCAACAAGTACCTTCGGAGACACCTGTAGAGCACCTTTATAATCACCCAGTTACATTGTGACGTTTGGTAGAACACAAAGTGTTCCTCCGGTAAATGAGAGTTGCATAATCTCATAGTCATAGGAACATGTATAAGTCATGAAGAAAGCAATAGCAACAAACTAAACGATCAAGTGCTCAGCTAATGGAATGGGTCAAGTCAATCACATCATTCTCCTAATGATGTTATCTCGTTAATCAAATGACAACTCTTTGTCTATGGCTAGGAAACATAACCATCTTTGATCAATGAGCTAGTCAAGTAGAGGCATACTAGTGACACTCTGTTTGTCTATGTATTCACACATGTATCATGTTTCCGGTTAATACAATTCCAGCATGAATAATAAACATTTATCATGATATAAGGAAATAAATAATAACTTTATTATTGCCTCTAGGGCATATTTCCTTCATTTACATCACTCAGCTGCTTGCCGCTGGCCAAGCCGAGATGTCGGCGTTTTCGACCAGGCCTCCCGTGAAGCTCATGTGCTGGAAGAAGAAGGGTCTTGCCTGGGGGAGCCCATATGAGGTGGAGGCGCTGGCCAAAAAGATCCAGTGGTGGTCCGGTCAGATAAACCTCCAGCTGGTAGACGTGGTAAATGCCATGATCCACCGCCACATCCTCCCACTCCAACTCCGGGCCACTCCAATGTGGGAGCACAAGCCCGAGGATGCATGGCCCATCCACCAGTTCTTCCGCTGTACCTCGGTCGGAATGTGGACGCAGCTGTTCAAGCCGTCCGAGCACGAATTCCCTTCGGATGAGCGAGACCTCGTCTTTGAATCCAGCTACGACGCCCCGAGGTAAACTTTTAATACACAATTGTATGTTTTGCTTTTTAGATCTCAACTAATCAACTGGTCTCATACTTGCATAAGTTGATCTCCAAGGAGCAGAGGATGTTGTGCCCGGCGCCACTGCCCGAGCGGGAGAGGACCCCCCTGCTCACGACCCTCCTAGTTGAGGAGCGGCATGTAGTGATCCCCAAGGGGTCAAAGCTTCAGAAAGGCAAAGCGGGTCTTCGGACCCGGGAGACCTCGATCACTCGATGACAGGAGGTGGAGGAAACCTTGGCTTTTTTGCTAGGAGAGGTAGAGACAGTTGTAGTGAATAGTCACTGCATCACAATATTACTTGTGCATTATTATACCTTGGACCTGCGAGGAGTGTTACATTGTGTGTTTTATGAATAATTATATTTGAGAGTTGATACATCTCAAACATATCTATATTTTTGATATTTTCATGATATTATAATATTAATTGTGTATACCTTTTATATTATTTTTCTGGACTAACCATTTAATCCGGTACTTAATGTGAGTTGTTGTTTTCTACATGATTTTGACTTTATTGAAAATTAATATCTAAATATGTACAAGAACTGACAATTTGATATGTTTCTTTTTAATGGCACGAAAGTTCCAAGAAGCATCGGAGGGAAGCGAGAGGAGCCAGGGGGCCTCATGGCTAGGTGGCGTGGCCAGGCCCTAGGGTGCGCCCCCATGCCATTTGGGCCCCATAGATACCGCCTTTTGTCTAGTCCACCGTCATAAATTCCTATAAATACATAAACCCTTGGAGACATTTTTAGAATAATTTTTTCGTCACCGCAAGCTTCTGTTCTTTGTACATCCAATCTGGAGGCATGTTCTAGTGGATTTTTCATCAACCTTGCCAGACACAAGGATGGAGAGATATTCCGGATGATGAAAAGATATTCTTATGGCCCTCTCGGTGTGATGGCATCCATCATCATCTGGCAAGACACAAGTGACTAGGTCACAGGGATGCCGGAACATGTCAACGAGAAATAAGAACAAAACAGGTAACAAGGATACCGGCATAGTGCGCGTGAGAATGACTCAAGAGGATACCGATATATAACATCTCGGGTTTCATAAAGTATCGCAACACGAAGGAAATAGCACAAGATAACCAAAGGTTCGCTCGAATGCCATTCATGTATTCATAGGCATTGATATGTATGTCCACGGTTTCGCTATCGATCATCGAACGAAAGGGTTTTTGTCATGTCTATATTTTACCAAACCTACAAGGTCACAAGCTTAAGGGAATCACGATCTGCTAAGTGTTAGCGAAGCAAGAGTTATGCGAAAATATTTATGAAATAGTTTCATTAATATTAAAAATAGCTTCGAAAGGAACCGGAAGGGTTTCGAGGTTTACCGGGTAATAACGGTAATTGATATAGAGGCGGAAATTGTTTCTCGGAATGTTAAATAAATAATAAAAGGCTCTAATGTTTAGGAAGCTTTTACAATTAATTTCATATCAACGGGCTAAAGAAAATACTAAGAGGCCTAGTAGTGGGAAGTTATGGGCCCAATAACATAGGAGGCACCCCCTTAGCCTTTCAGAGGCCCAGGGGGGAGAATAGGAGGTGGAGGATGTCGGCGTCCTGGGAACGGGGGTACCTAGACTTGCCCGCCTTCGGCCCGAGGCGTGGCTCCACCAACGGCCTGGCACGGCCCATCTTCATCAGCAACCACTCAAGACCCTCGCGAGGGGCCAAGCCTCACGAGGTGGACGACACCAAGACCTCCCCAAGGGCGGCCTCGCTAGGTTGGCTCCCGAGGAGTGGAGATATCTATGCAAGGGGCACCACGCGAGGTCCGAGTGACGTGAGCCATGACGACCGAATCCAGGCGGGCGCCAGTTTCCTCTTTGGTGCTAAAGGCGCAGGCGCAGGCGAGGAGTCCCGAGGCATCAAACAAAGGTTTTCATATCGGTGCAACAAGACCAAGACCAGCAGGACGGCAGGACGGAGTTTGATGTCTACTACACAACCTTCTTCTTGTAGACGTTGTTGGGCCTCCAAGTGCAGAGATTTGTAGGACAGTAGCAAATTTCCCTCAAGCGGATGACCTAAGGTTTATCAATCCATGGGAGGCGTAGGATGAAGATGGTCTCTCTCAAGCAATGCTGCAACTAAATAACAAAGAGTCTCTTGTGTCCCCAACACACCCAATACAATGGTAAATTGTATAGGTGCACTAGTTCGGCGAAGAGATGGTGATACAAGTGCAATATGGATAGTAGATAATGGTTTTTGTAATCTGAAAATATAAAAACAGCAAGGTAACTAATGATAAAAGTGAGCACAAACGGTATTGCAATGCTAGGAAACAAGGCCTAGGGTTCATACTTTCACTAGTGCAAGTTCTCTCAACAATAATAACATAATTGATCATATAACTATCCCTCAACATGCAACAAAGAGTCACACTAAAGTCACTAATAGCAGAGAACAAACGAAGAGATTATGGTAGGGTATGAAACCACCTCAAAGTTATCCTTTCTGATCAATCTATTCAAGAGTTCGTAGTAAAATAACATGAAGCTATTCTTTCCATTCGATCTATCATAGAGTTCGTACTAGAATAACACCTTAAGACACAAATCAACCAAAACCCTAATGTTACCTAGATACTCCAATGTCACCTCAAATATCCATGGGTATGATTATACGATATGCATCACACAATCTCAAATTCATCTATTCAACCAACACAAATAACTTCAAAGAGTGCCCCAAAGTTTCTGCCGGAGAGTCAAGACGAAAACGTGTGCCAACCCCTATGCATAAGTTCACGAGGTCACGGAACTCGCAAGTTGATCGCCAAAACATACATCAAGTGGATCACATGATATCTCATTGTCACCACAGATAAGCACGTGCAAGACATACATCAAGTGTTCTCAAATCCTTCAAGACTCAATCCGATAAGATAACTTCAAAGGGAAAACTCAATTCATCACAAGAGAGTAGAGAGGGAGAAACATCATAAGATCCAAATATAATAGCAAAGCTCGTGATACATCAAGATCGTGCCGACTCAAGAACACGAGAGAGAGAGAGAGAGAGAGAGAGAGAGAGAGAGAGAGATCAAATACATAGCTACTGGTACATACCCTCAGCCCCGAGGGTGGATTACTCCCTCCTCGTCATGGAGAGCACCGGGATGATGAAGATGGCCACCAGAGAGGGATTCCCCCCTCCGGGAGGGTGCCAGAACGGGTCTAGATTGGTTTTCGGTGGCTACGGAGGCTTCTGGCGGCGGAACTCCTGATCTATTATGCTTCCGGATGTTTGGGATATATGGATATATATAGGAGGAGGAAGCACGTCAGTGGAGCAACGAGGGGCCCACGAGGGTGGAGGGCGAGCCCCCCTGCCTCATAGCTGCCTCGTTGATTGCCTGACGTATACTCCAAGTCTCCTGGATTGCTTCCGTTCCAAAAATAACTCTCCCGAAGGTTTCATTCCGTTTGGACTCTGTTTGATATTCCTTTTCTTTGAAACACTGAAATAGGTAAGAAAACAACAATTTGGACTGGGCCTCCGGTTAATAGGTTAGTCCCAAAAATAATATAGAAGTGTATAATAAAGCCCATGAACATACAAAACAGATAATATAATAGCATGGAACAATAAAAAAAGTATAGATACGTTGGAGACGTATCAGAGGTCACCGCGGAGCCCACGGCGGCGTCACCACCAGAGCCTTTGGCAGGCGAAAACCACCTTTTGTCAGGATAGCTTGTACTAGTTGTCTCCCTTCAAAATTGGCCGTTGTGGGATCCCTTCCCGCCTAACATTTGGAAAGATGACCAGGGCCTCTATAAATAGGACTAGCCACCACCGTAGTCAAGATCGGCTCATCTTGGATCGGATCCACTCCACCAAGGCCATCTCACCAGCTCATCGAGCTCAAGAACACCTCCCTCAGGAGGTTGTTCATCCATTGTACTAGTTCATCCTTAGCCCACGAGGCAATCCACCACACCACACTGGAGTAGGGTATTACACCACAACGATGGCCCGAACCAGTATAAACTCTCGTGTCTCTTGTTCCTTGGGTTCGGCGAGCTAGGCCTTGAGATCATTGCGTGAGCGAGCCAGGGAGAGAGGGAGATCTTCGTACGCACCGTAGAGTTCGAACCTCAAGGGTTTGCCGGAACCCCTAATCCGACAAGGGAGGACTCTCCACCCCTAGGGCCAGCGCAAGGGGGAGGAGTCCTATCTCCCCTTGTGGCGCTCCTCCCTTCCATCCAACCAATATAAACTTGAGGATTTGGCCCTTGAGAGATACAAGTTTTAGGGGCTGTTTGGATTATGCCATGCTGACAGTGCCGATTCGTGGGCACGCAAAAAACTCGGCGAACCTTTTCCTCGCTCGCGCCCGAGACAACTGTTGGCGTGAAAATAAACTGGCAGGCTGGGCGTAGCCTGGGCGAGCCAAATCGTTGGCGTCCATCCAAATAGAAGCCTAGCGCGTAGTTGACGCCAATATTTTGGTCGGGCAGCCTTCGGTTTCAAACCAAACAACCCCTGAGAGCCTCCTCTAGTTCTCTAGTTTTAGTTGATCCAATTAGAGCTAGATATAGTCATCTCTAGTCCTCATAATTAGAAGCCCGGTGTGGTTCTAATCTTCTCCCTCAAATTCTCCGGCGATGATTAACTCTGGATGGCGAAGCGCTGCCGGATTGTGAAGAACGTACTGTTGCAAACTGTGGAGAGGTCGTGCTTTCGGTCTTCCTTTCGAGGGATCGTTTGTGAACGGTTTGTGGGGCTTCAACTACGATCTACATTGACTTGTCTTCTGCTACAACACGGAGTTGGTAACGATCCGATCTAAATTGTTATTGCATCTCCATAGTGTTCCTACTTGATCGTATGACGAAAAATATAATTGTGTTCGACTACTTTTCCCAACATGCGGGCAGCTGGCTTCGGGCGGGAACACGAGATGACTCGGGGATGGTGTTTTTTGTGGGCCAGGTTAGTCAGACGCAGGCGTGTCAGCGGTCCAGGCGCCTGCAACCCCCCTGGTTTGTCCCCGGTATGCGGTAAAAGAGCGTCCGAACTGCCGAACGGACCGATGCGGGCCCGTGTCGGATGGGAAAACACGTCCAAACCACGCGTCCCAACAGTTGTGGGTGATTTGAGACTCGGCCTTGGAGATGCCATAAGCAATGTATTGAAGATGCTCTTCTTTATTTTCCTGAGTCTAGTCCTATTTTACGTCGGGCCCTAATCCTATTAGCCAACATTTTTCGGCCCAACTGACGAAGTTAAGCAAAATGCAAAAAGCCAAGTGCAGACCGAGCTTCTGGAGGCCTTAATTTCAAAACTTCAAAATTTAAATTTTCAGATTCAAAAGATTCTAAAGTAATAAACATATATGGCAAAATGCACGTGTGTGTTAATTTTCAGGTCGAAACACTTTAAAATGAGAGCTAAACAAAAAAAAGGAATTTTTCGTAGCATATGTACCGTTCATCCTCGAAGTCTATGATTTTGCTTTTTTGTCCAACTCATAATTCAAGGCATTTCATCTTGAAATTTTACACACATACACATTAAATCCTTGTATACATGTGTGTATTTTTTTTCTAGAATTTTTTGAAACTGAAAAGTATGAATTTTAGAAATTCTTAAAATTAAGGCCTCGATGGAGATGGCCACCAAAATGCCCTACTCAATAGAATGACTTTTTAGAGCAAACTCTTTAGAAAAACATTGCAACCGTAATTAATCAAATATATTCTTATCGGAGTGTGTGAGCAAAAATGATCAAGAATTTATCAAATATATGTTGAGGTTTGAAGCTTTGGGTCTAAGAGCAGCTCTAGCAGAGTCGCCATATTGATAGCTTACATATCGCATATGGAGCGTGTTCCATTTGAATATGAACACTGTGGAGGCAACACACAAACACAAAATCATGGGACCAACTTATCAATGAGATATTCTTTTTTTTTAACCTCCTTGCCATCCATGTGAGGTGGGGGGCCACCTAAAATTTCCTTCGTGTCACACGGAGTTGCACGTAAATGCCATATGGAGCACACTCCAAAACACAACCCTGAGTCACCATATATGGCGACGGGGGGATATGAAGGACACTGTATAAGTTATGCCGACAAGATGACAACCTTGTTAAAGTGTCTTTTCTGGTCAAAATCACCACAAATACTGGTTATTATGGCGATCGGGCAGATACCACAACCAATGGACCTGATATCTTCACGTTTCCAAGTTACAACTGACAAGTGATTTTAGATTCGGAGATGTGCAACCGGACAAATACCATGGCGCCAGACAAGCAGTATAAAACTTCATTTCCAAGAATCACTCCGACGAACAAGGACCTTGGCCAGTGTCAACGGGAGATATTTTGTCGGTTTGGTAGCACGGACAACCCAAACGGAAGTCCCTCTCGCGATAAAGCGCGGGCACGCACAATGAAAGCATACAAGAAATCGCCCACGAATCCACGCCAAACCAATCGCAACGCCAACGCCAAGTATCCGCATACAACAAAGCACCACACTTCGAGCATTTCAATTTAGCCTGACCGAATATGGTGGGATTTAACGTGGAGCATATGCCATCTCCTCGTCCGATCGGCCGGCTAAGATGATAAGTAAGCGAGGTGCGCGTAGCATGCAGGCGTAATATGCTTAGCACATGCTTGCACAACACCAACTCTCTCGCCTAGGTCTCACGCACACACACACATGCTCAACGGAGTACTATCTTGTTGCTTGCTATGGACAACGCTGCCGATCGACTGTATACTACTACTGGGATCGAGATTGATCGATCGATCTTATAAAAGATTAGTATATGCCATCTTACCGGAAGCATCTACTCTGCTGTCGTGTTCTTTGGATGGCCGTGGTCGTCTGAGATAAGAGTTTCTTGGTCAATGCCATGCTAAACAAGAGCTACTAGTAGCCTTACATGTCCTATCCACTAATTTGTCCAAACGCATGCATGTGTTCTTAATGGTGCCGGATCGAAACGAATCGGCATGCATGCATATGAACGGGAGGATATTCTTTCCTTGTCTGCCCAATTCGCACAAAACAAGCTAGCATGCCTTATCTAATGATCCCCAGTACGTGGGCTCAGTTTCTTTGCCTCGCCGGTCGATGCGCCCTGGCTTCCATCTGGAAGTTCTAAAGTCCGGTTCGTGTCTTGTGAGCTATAGGCGGCAGTCGGCACGCCACGCTTAGGTTGATCTTGTGGCCACGGCTAGGTGTGGAAAATGGATGGCTAAGGGTATGTACAATGGTGGTATATGGATACATATGCCCCATGACAAAAAGTAATTTGAGGCATCTATATTTATTTATTTTCTCAATGCAAACTATCATTAGTGAACCTTATTAAAAAATAGAAAATAAAGACTCTAAACATGCATCTCTACTTTCACTCCAACCTTTTCAGCTTTTGTCACTGGACCACACTTTTTCTCTTCAAGCACCCGCCTCCTGAAAAGGATCCCGCTTCCCTATCCGAACCTATTTTACGTCATATCCGATCCTACATGGCGTGCGAGGCATCACCTTGAGACTATGCATTATACATGTCATAATCGAGCTTTCATATCCAAACATCTTTCCTAGCCCAGCTAGTGTACGTGGCCGAACTAGGCGGCGGCACAACTACATACGTAGGCCAGAGTTTATGAAGAAGCAAATTACTAACTACCACCACTTGTGAAGGAGTAGTAGAGTTAGCTAGTTATCTAGTAATAATAGTTGGTAGAAACGGACTCCTAAATTGTCGATATCATGCGTCTAATTTTGGCTTACCATACGTACATGGCAGCAGCAAAACGACGGAGAAAGAGTAAAAATTGAATAACACCCAAAATCTTGGGGACAGATAAGTGCGGTTAGCTAGCTCACGCTTCATCCCTCCCTCCTCGGGGTTTTTTTAATTCATTACAAGAAGAACGTGAAGGATGTGACTCATGGATGATAAACAAATGCAAAGACAAGAAGAAGGAAAAAATGACTTTGGGGTGGAAAGCAACGTGGCATACCCTTTAGGGGCACGGTTGTTCATCGCAGGAAGCAACTTGAAGAAGCACCGGCCCGGCGGTTGGGTTTACCCATGCATGCAGAAGCAGAGAGAGAGAGGCTGCTTGCAGGTGAAGTCGGCCGCCACCTACTCGGCGTGTGATGAACGTGCAGTAGAGACTCACCAACGCGCACACACAAATTGAGTAACCACGGCATATACGAGAAGAGAAAAAGACGGAGTGACTGCACGCTGACAGGCACGCGAGGGGCTGCATATGCATGCACCAAGCTAGCACCACTCACCAGTCAATGCACAAGGGCATGCACTTAGTTACGTGGCAGCACTGTTGATTTACCCAGCATGCACGCACGGTTGATCTGATCTGATCTAATCTGAACCCGGTCAGTTTACATCCCTGATCCATCCATCCATGCTGACCGGGACGGGACGCCTACCTGCGCCATCCGACCGACCCGTTCTCCACCGGCGACGTGGACAAGGCACGGCGGGGCGCCAGGCCCATCTCCCGGACCAACGACCCGCAGCGCTGGCCGTCCATCCATCCAGAAACGTCTCGGACTCTTGGATGCAACCGACGACGCACCCACTGCTGACCGATGAAGCCCGGAGAATGTGGAACACGGCACCATCCTATAGATATAGATGGATCGATCGATCTATGTCCTGTCCCGGCCTCCCGGGCTACCTTTGTTGACCTCGAGCGGTTTGTGCATGGAAGAAGATTCGTGTAAAGCTCCTGCCATATCGCCGCCGGGTGGAGTGGAGTGGAGGAAGTTGGTCGTCTCCCGGTCTCCGGATTTTTCTTTTCTTCCATCTCCCCAGGTTGCACCTGGGACAGCTCCGTCCATCTTAACACAAGCTGGAAATTATTAGTAACTTTTCAGGTTGATGATAAGATACATACTCAGGTCGTGATCCAAAGTATCACACATAGAGGCCACGTGCAATCCTCTGGGCCTTACTTTGCCGCCCAGAAATATCTCCAAAATGTGTCGAAAATTTATGACAACTTGATCTCGTGTGAACAACGATGCCGGTCGTACGCTGATCCAAGAGTCTCAGAATGCGACCAAGATTTGGGGTAGAAGACAAATGAGAATATGCCAGCGCTACTGTGCCACGACAGCAGCTAGCATCGGTGTCCGAACGAGGACCAGGCAGAGGCTTGGCATAGTATGAACCCGGGAGATGCTCGTCGCAGGAGACACGCGACGATAACCCATGCATGGACGGGCCGAGCGGCGGCCAAGCTGCGCCGCGCCGCGCCTACCATTATTCCCTTATCCGATCCGAGGAGAGGAGGACAGAGACGACGCCCGTGTAGGCAAAAGAATCTAGAAAGAGCCACGCCACGCCACAGAACAAGTTGTAGTGGAGCAGCAGCGGGTAGGCACGCAGCGCACGGTTACCGACAGATCGGGGCAGCGCCAAAGCTGAATCCAGCCAGGCACCTGAATCATGGAGCCCAAGGCCTCTTGCCGGCAGGGGCGCGTGCTTGTGACCCGAAATGATGGATCGATCGCCCGGGCATTCCATCCATCTACCCATGTCCCTCTCCGGCGCGTACCGCATCGACTGCGGCGTGCATGCGCGACCGTCGTACGCACTGGCACAGCACGGCCATGTACCAGCTGCTCTCTGACAACGAAGATTTGCCAACCGTGATCATGGCAAAGGAAAACTTGCTTGGGCCGTTGAAGTTTGGCTCCTAGGAAATGTCGCATGCCTCGACGCCTGCTTGCAGCCGGGCCGGACGCGGTACAGAGATATCCCTGTGTGAAATGCGGGCGGGGGTTGGCAGTGGGTTAGGTTAGTCTCCCGTTGCTTTATCTACCAGGAACGGGAAGAAAATCTACTCCGAGGATGCTGGCGGCGGAAGGAGATAAGGAGCACCTGGTCTGATCTGGACGCCGGTGGGCATCCATCCAGCCATCCGGATGGACCAGATCTGGTCGTAATAATGCAGCGGCAAAGGTGAAAAGCGTGCCCGAATGGGACTGCCAATCCACTGCATCCATCCATACATGGTGTGAAATTAAGGTTGCAATAGTGGGGATCGATGGATGGATCAACGATATACTATCTGTGCGATAGCATGGGGGCTGAAAGAATCATTTTTCTTGCTCGGATTGATTTCATCGTCATCGTCAACTACATATACAACGTGACCGGAAGGAACAAACCTCTTCCTCTCACGCTCAATGTATGGGGCGGGCATATGTATAAGCGTGCGCGAGAGGAAGAGGTTTTAAACATAAACCAGAAGAAGAATAAGAAGAAGAAAGAAGAAAGAAACCTGTTTATCCTCTAACTGCAGCTAATCCTAAAACCACACCAACTGATTGACCGAATCATCATCATCATCGTCGTCATCATCCTTCTTTTTTTCACGGGTTATTGACATCATCGTCGGCGGCTTATTCATACCCCGTTTCCTTCCTCGAAGGTGACCCGGAGCTGCACGGGCCACGGCCGGTGCTGCGACGGCGCGCTCGCCAGCCCCTGCAGCATCTTGATCACGTCCACCGTGTCGTCCAGGTAGTACTTGGCCATGCTCGGCTTCTTCCCCACGGTGCACGCAAACACCTCGCTCGTCGCCGGGAGCTTCACGCTGCCGTTGGCCGGGCACACGATGCTCTCGAACATGTCCTCGTCGGACCGGTCGTCCCCGATGCAGAGCACGAAGTCGGGGGCCTTGCCGCCGCGCACCATGGACGACAGGAGGCTCTCCACCACCACGCCCTTGCTGATGCCCTGCACGACCACGACGGAGAGGAGAGATATTTCATCCATGTCAAAACAAGACAACGATACACAGATGGTGGTGGTGCCGGCAAGTGATACACAGATGCTGCTACTTTCTAAAATAAAATCAAATAGCGCCACGCAAGTTGCTCTCCTCCAAATCCAAACCCAGTGGGGACAAAACGGGCGTTTCTTCCACGAATTCCCCTGTCCACGCCGGCGAAATGGCCCACCCGCCGATCCAACAAATCCGTGTCGTGGAGAGGATATAGATTGTTCCGGGGGGGCAATCAAGCATGTGGCGGTGTGGTCTGGTGGATGAGGACTGGATCGGATTGGATTGGATCAGATCAGATCGGATCAATCCTTATCCGTTGCCTTTAGTTGGACAGCTACGTTTGGTTGTTTAGCTGTTGTTCAACATGTTTTATACTGGTGCCAAGTCTACGACCCCGATTAATTATTTTTCCATTTGACCGACTAGCAGCAGCCCAATTGATCAACTCTAAATAAAACTGTAGAACAACAGTTTGCACGCGCATTACCTGGGGGTTAACCTCCACGATGTGCTGGCCCCTCTTCACCACGACCGGCTCGTTGGCGAGCACGCTCTCGAGATGGTCGAGCAGCTCCTTCGCCTGGCACGAACCGAAGTCCGGATCCGCCTCGTCGTGGTGCCACACCAGCGCGCTCTCCTTGTGCTCGATGTACGATCCGTCGGTGGCCTCCGTGTACAGTCTCATCACCGGCTCGGCGGTCTTCTTCCAGTCGAAGTCCGCCACCAGCCCGCAGGTCTCCCATGGCGATTCCTTGCTCCACCTGCAATGAAGAATTGGCCAGGGTTATATCAATGGACGTCACTATTCTGCAACCACAAACAAAAGATTTGAATGCTCTCTTCTAACTAAAGCCTAAAGGGATACTGGAACAGTAACCGTCTATGCTTAGGTTCATGGGCGAAATCAATCACTTCTCACCCTCCAGAACCGTAACCTCCCAAGGTTGTTCCGGAAGCAAGAATGTCGACGGTTCGAGGCTGGTTTCGGAGGAGCTATGCTCTAGCTGTGAATCTAGACCGGTTGGTTGCTACTCATTTTTATGCATCTTGAAAATGTTTTCTTGGATGACACTGTTTGTTGTGCTACTTTGCTTAATTCGCATGCTTTCCTACGGATTTTATCCAAACCATCAAAAGCGGTCAACAAGGATCCGGAGCAAAGCAACACCGTACCAACTAGCAGTACATCTTTACCGACAAGTGTCTAGAGATCTCACCTAGTGAAGTAGCCGTGCTCTGCAGCAATCCCCAGCTTCTCACATGGCGCGAACCACTTGCTCAGCTCATCCTTCCCCCGACCGCTCACGATGAACACCCTGTTCTTCGGGTCTTCGCACAGACGATTCAAGACGGAGATGACCTCACTGCTCGGCGCCTTGTCGATGGAGCTCTCCGGCATCACGGTCCCATCGTAGTCCAGGAGAATCAGCCGGTTCTCCGTCTTTCTGAACGACGGCACAATGTGCTCGACGGAAAGCCGCCTGAAATTTGGGCCGAGCGCCACCACCTTGAAGCTCATCCCGAAACCAATCCCCCAATGCCGGCGCGAGAAATGGTCCTTGCAGGCTCGCTGCAGGTCCTGGTCGAACGAGCGCGCCCAGTAGGCCACATCATGGGTGCTCACATACTTGTAATGCTTCTCGTGCCGCAGCCTTTGCTCGCCGTCGGACATCCTCAATGCCGAGCTCATGGCCTCGGCGACGGACTCCACGCTCCATGGGTTCACCCGGATCGCCCCGCTGAGCGACGGCGAGCATCCCACGAACTCAGACAGCACGATGACGCTCCGCTTAGGGGCGTCCCCCAGGGCGGTGCTCTCCTGCCGGCACACCGTGTAGATGTACGGAATCCGGTTGAGCCCGTCGCGGACGGCGCTCACCACGCAGCACTCGGCGGCGGCGTAGTAGGCCGCCTTCTCGTGCTCCGACACCGGGCGGCTGATCATCACGATCGGGGTGTACCCGGGGCTGCCGAACCGCTCGTTGACCCGGGCGCTGATGGCTCTGGCCTCGTCCTGCACCTCCTGCACGTCCCGGCCCTCGCTGCGCGCCGGATTGGTGATCTGCACGAGCACGGCCTTGCCGCGGAGCTCAGGGTTCTCCACCAGGAGCTGCTCCATCCCCAGGAACTTGAGCCCGATCCCCTTGAAGAGGTCGACGTCGTCCACGCCCAGCATGAGGCGCCGCCCCTTGTAGGCGTCGGCGACCTGGCGCACCACGTCGGCCGTCTCCGGCGCCGACACGACCGAGCGGAGCTGGCCCATGTCGATGCCGACGGGCAGTATCTTGACGGTGACGGTGCGGCCGTAGTACTCGATGCCGATGTACCCGCGCTTGGACTGGTAATCCAGGCCGAGGAGGCGCGAGCACGCCGACAGGAAGTGGCGCGCGTAGTCGAAGGTGTGGAAGCCGACGAGGTCGGCGTTGAGGAGGGCGCGGAGCAGGTCGTCGCGGACGGGGATGGTGCGGAAGATCTCGGAGGAGGGGAAGGGGGAGTGGAGGAAGAATCCGACCCTGGCGCGCGGGAAGCGCTTGCGGAGGAAGGTGGGGAGGGCGAGGAGGTGGTAGTCCTGGATCCAGACG
Source organism: Triticum dicoccoides (assembly GCF_002162155.2). Taxonomy (NCBI): domain Eukaryota; kingdom Viridiplantae; phylum Streptophyta; class Magnoliopsida; order Poales; family Poaceae; genus Triticum; species Triticum dicoccoides. The sequence goes on from NC_041390.1 coordinate 594,783,679, forward strand.
AAGTCGTCGTCGGGGGCGAGCACCTCGGTGAGGCGGTCGGCGAAGGCGCGGTTGGCGGAGAGGAAGGAGTGGTAGAGCGCGCGGTCGAAGGGCAGGCCGCCGAGCGTGGAGGGCGTGAGCGGGAGCAGGTAGTGGAGCAGCGGCCACATGTAGTGCTTGCAGAAGCCGTGGTAGAACTTGCCGTGGAGGTCGGCGGGGAGGAAGACGGGCAGGCAGGAGAAGGCGGACACGAGGTAGCTGGCCAGCTCGTCGGAGGCCGCCTCCGCCGCGGCGGGGGGCAGCGTGCCGACGTGCAGCACGGGGGCCGCGGGCGGCAGGCCCGAGCGGAGCTGGTAGGCGACGGTGCCCGCGTCGACGGTGAATTTAAACCCGAACGGCGCGGCGGGGTCGGGGGACGCGCGGAGGGGCAGGCGGTGGGAGACGATGACCCGCCGCGGCGGGCCGGACGGGGACGGCGAGGCCGGCGAGGAGGGGGACGCCGCGGCCATGACCCGCGGGAGCCGGAGCGGGGACGGCGGGAGCGGGGGCAGCTCCTCGGCCAGGTCGAGCAGGTTGTGGCAGGAGAGCGACGGCATGTCGCCGGTCCGGTCCTTCTATCGATTCGTGCCGCAGATGCCCAGAGCTGCTAGACGGG
>NC_041390.1:594784680-594807303 GCF_002162155.2 Triticum dicoccoides
TCGGTGGAAGCTTCTGGGGATAAGAAGGGCCGGGGGCGGGGGCGTGGGAGGAGGTATATATAAACGAGACGAGAGCAGCACGGAAGCGGCGCGATCCCGGCCCACCTAGCTATCCTCCCCTTCCTAGCTTGGACCAGGATCAGGAGCGAAGGTGGAAGAAGGAGGGGGCAACCAACGCGCCCACGGGGCTTATCCAGATCGGAAAGGGGCGGGGGCGCGGCGCCAATGACGGTCCTGCCCCCGCCCCGCGCCGTGGGACGGTTCGGGTTGGGTTTTTTTTCCTTTATTTTTTGCCAAGCTATTGGATGGATGGATAGACTACCGCCGCGTGCAGAGGCACGGCGTGCGGGCGTCAAACGAAACGGCCGCTGGGTCTCGTATCCCTATCCGTCTATCCGTCTATCCGCCCCGCCCGACCCCGGCCGGTCCGTGACGTCGGGCGACGCGTCGCGTAGGGGCGTGCGCATGCCGCCGGACGCACGCACGCACGCACGCACCGCAAACAAGGACAACGCGCACCGGGAAAACGGGACGGGGGTATAAAATGTGCTTTCCGTGCCACGTTTTGTGGCTGAACCGTGTTTTGCTCTACCGAACCGAGCGGGTGTCCAAAATGTCGGATAATAATAAACCGTTTGAAGGGAATACAGGCGACGTAGACGCCGTGCTTATCTTTTATTTGACGGGATTTTTAAATGGAAGATATGCGGGTTCAACTTTGAGCGGTTTTCAAGTCAAGTCATTTTTGCTACTACCTCCGTTTCAGTTTACAAGTCCTGCGCGTATACCTAGGTTGTCAATTTTATCACTATAATATAAACTATCTAACACAAAAATTATATCTTTTGAAAGTAGAAACTCTGAAATTTATGTTGGTATATTTTTTGTAATATATGACTTGTATTAGGTTGGTCAAATTGACAACCTAGGGCTACGCGCACGCCCTGTAAACTGAGAGAGAGGTAGTATATAAAGGGTTGTTCGCAACGTAATAATTTGTTCTTTTCTTTGTCTCGACGCACACGACGGAGTTCAGCATTTAATGTCTATCATAATTAAATTAGTCCGGTTTTTGAATTGTGCGGGAATTTTTAGGTCATACTGACATTGCTTTCAATGAATGTTTTTTTAAAAAACTGAGCACAAATCCTTGTGAAAAGATGCACGCACGCCTTATCCATATGAGCTGGCAGATCCTCAGATGACGAAATCGGCCCTCCTAGTCGAGGGACACGTCGTACCATTGAAAGGATAGCGTCGAAGAGTATGAAATAATTCCAGAAAATACACGAGCACATATCGGGTGTGTACTCAAACCCGGATAGGTTGGCTTCACCAAAAGAAAACCTAACTATATAAGCTATACTTCATCGCTGCTTGCAACGGACAAGAGTATACACATTTGCTCGTATGTCATGTTTTTTTTGTGAAACGTGTTCGGTCTACCGAAAGGATGTCCAAAATGTCACATAAACAATTTTAGGAGAATGCCAAAGACATAGACGCCATGCTTATCTATTATTTTGTAGAGCTTTTAAAGAGGCATATGCATGTTCAACTTTGAATAGTTTCGAAGTCAAGTCATTGTTATGTAAAGTGTTGTTCACGACGTAATAATCTGTACTTTTTTTCTGTCTCGATGCACAAGATAGCTTTTGGGATTTGAATTTTTGCGATAAATAGACGAATCTAGTATTCCAAAAAGTGAAGAAAAAATCCGTATGTTGCACACATATTGCTCCTGGTGTAGAAAAGTAACATAAGATGGACGAAACTATGATCATGTGTCAAGGCATCATTAGTTGCTTGGTAGCGATAAGATTAGGTGGAAAGTGACAATGGATAATCTTATATCTTTGATTTTCATGTTCGAGAAAACGCCTATATGATGGCAAGTTAACATTCACATCCGAACTAAAATGAAAATGAGTGTAGAAAATGTCCATATTTTTTGGTAAACACAATCTTATATCTTCAATATTCATGATCAAGAAAACTCCTATATGGCAAGTCAACATGCACATCTGAACTAAAAGGAAAATGGGCATAGAAAATGGTAGTATTTGTTTGTAAATGCAATCTTATATCTTCGATATTCATGTTCGAGAAAACTCCTATATGGCAAGTCAACATTCACATCTGAACTCAAATGAAAATGGGTGTGGAAAATGTCCATATTTGTTTGTAAATGCAAAGGCGAGGAAGTGTTGGGTTTTGAAACAAATGTAGACATGTTAGATGAGAGATCCATATATAAAAACATGTTTGCTAATTTACGAAATTCAAGTCCCATATGGGAGTGATCGACATATAATCCTAAAGGTGGTCAGATTTCACTTAATGTATGACTAACTTAAAAACATGATGAATTATAGTAGTATTTGTTTGTCTATCAGTATAGCACCGATTTGTTGTATATCATGAGTCAATTATTTTATGTCACCTAGTTACCGACTTATTTATTATGCCTAGTATCATATGTAATTAAATTGTATGGTATTTGTACCTGTTCCAAATTAACTAAATGTCTTATATGTGTTTGTATTCTAGTAGTTGTTCCGCATTCATATCCGATAACATATTTACCTGCATTTCTAGTTCCATTTGTATCCGAAAATCGGGAGGACACTATTTGATATGCGCCTGATCAATTTCCGTTCCTAGACGTGATGCAGATATTAGGTGCTTGGATATGTAAGTATTGATTACTAAAAAACATGGCGAGACAAATAAGGCAACATTCAAAGTAGTAAAATGAAGGTTATCCCTGCAGTAATTATTGATTATATGTTGACAAATCAGGGTATGCCATAACTGTGATAAACTATTTTAATGGTCATCATTTTGAAGGAAATATGGTATATAATTTTCATTCAAAAAATGGCACATATATATAGGTTGACGCAAAAAAAATGACTCTGCCCATGTGGAAGATGCACATGCATTATGTCTTACTTCCTTAAGGAAGTCTGCCATTACTCGAAGAGTATGATGTGTGATATTGTAATTTTTACTGAAACTCTAAATTGTTTTTTAGAAACACAATACAAACAGAAACGCTGACATACATGCACATACACTCACCCGATAAAAAACGCACACCATATGCCTATAAGCACCTTTGAGAAACTGAACTGGTAGGTCTTGAGAATGACGAAGACATCTTAGGTGCCTTGTTGTCAAGGAAAATCTAGTCTCTTACCAAAAGAATAATATTCTATCTTTATAAGCCGCGCAGGGATCAAACCCCCGTGTATGGGGGTACAACTACCATTGTAACCACCGAACTACTGTTGGGAACGTAGTAATTTCAAACAATTTCTTACGCACACATAGGATCATGGTGATGCATAGCAACGAGAGGGAAGAGTGTGTCTACGTACCCTCGTAGACTGAATGCGGAAGCGTTAGTACAACGCGGTTGATGTATTCGTACGTCTTCACGATCCGACCGATCCAAGTACCGAACGCACGGCACCTTCGAGTTCTGCACACGTTCAACTCGATGACGTCCCGCGAGCTTCGATCCAGCAAAGCTTCACAGGAGAGTTTCGTCAGCACGACGACGTGGCGACGGTGATGATGATGCTACCGACGCAGGGCTTCGCCTAAGCACTGCTACGATATGATTGAGGTGGATTATGGTGGAAGGGGGGCACCGCACACTACTAAGAGATCAATGATCAATTGTTGTGTCTAGAGATGCCCCCCTGCCCCTGTATATAATTAAAGGAGCAAAGGGGGAGAGGCGGCCGTCCAAGGAGGGCGCGTCAAGGAAGGGAGTCCAGGAGTAGGACTCCTCCTTTTCCTAGTAGGAGTAGGAGAAGGGGGAGGAAAGAGGGGGCCAGCCCCTTTGCCCTAAAACAATTCGGTTTGGGCCTTGGGGGGCCCACACTTCCCTTGCTGCCCTCTATTTCCACTAAGGCCCATGTAGGCCCATCAAGCCCCCTGGGGGTTCCGGTAACCCCACGATACTCCAGTATATGTCCGAAAGCTTCCGGAACCTTTCCGATGTCCGAACATAGTTGTCCAATATATCGATCTTTACGTCTCGACCATTTCGAGACTCCTCATCATGTCCGTGATTATATCCAAGACTCTGAACTACCTTTGGTACATCAAAACACAAAAAATCATAATACCGATCGTCGCCGAATTTTAAGCGTGCGGACCCTACGGGTTCGAGAACTATGTAGACATGACCGAGACACGTCTCTGGTCAATAACCAATAGCGGAACCTGGATGCTCATATTGGCTCTCACATATTCTACGAAGATCTTTACTGGTCAAACCGGATAACAACATACGTTGTTCCCTTTGTCATCGGTATGTTAGTTTGCTCGAGATTTGATCGTCGGTATCTCAATACCTAGTTCAATCTCGTTACCGGCAACTCTCTGTACTCGTACCGTAATACATCATCCCGCGACTAAATCATTAGTTACAATGCTTGCAAGTCTTATAGTGATGTGCATTACCGAGTGGGCCTAGAGATACCTCTCTGACAATCGGAGTGAAAAATCCTAATCTCGAAATACGCCAACTCAACAAGTACCTTCGGAGACACCTGTAGAGCACCTTTATAATCACCCAGTTACGTTGTGACGTTTGGTAGCACACAAAGTGTTCCTCCGGTAAATGGGAGTTGCATAATCTCATAGTCATAGGAACATGTATAAGTCATGAAAAAAGCAATAGCAACATACTAAGCGATCAAGTGCTAAACTAACGGAATGGGTCAAGTCAATCAGATCATTCACCTAATGATGTGATCCCATTAATCAAATGACAATCCTTGTCTATGGCTAGGAAACATAACCATCTTTGATCAACGAGCTAGTCAAGTAGAGGCATACTAGTGACACTCTTTTTGTCTATGTATTCACATATGTATCATGTTTCCAGTTAATACAATTCTAGCATGAATAATAAACATTTATCATGAAATAAGGAAATAGATAATAAATTTATTATTGCCTCTAGGGCATATTTCCTTCAACTATATGTTGGTCATAAAATGATAATTATGACCATTATGAAAGTAATTTTACCTTTGTTTTTTCGCCAACATTTAGACTAAATTCAAATGTGGTCAATATTTTCCATGAAATATAGATGAAATAGATTTGAAATAACTACTTAAACCTTTTACATTTTTTGTTGATACCTGTAAAAAATTGACACCCAAAATTAAAACAATAAATAAAAACTTTGGCTAATGTCTTATGCTGGAAATGATTAAAACAATAGTTTGGAAATAAGTTTTTAGACCTTTTATATAGTTTAGGTTAAAACTAATCTTTAAGATATTTCACTTCATATCAGTTTTTATTAATGCCTTATACATTTAGATATATTTAAGAACTTCCAGAGACTATAGTTTTAAAACAACCTCGAACAAATATCACATATACCCTCATATGTTCACTTTGGTATAAAAACACATTGTAATACTCGTTGCAAGTCTAAGTAATTGTAAAATATTTTTATCTGTCGCATGTGACAGGAAAGCACATATAATATCCGGCACACAGCGTTTTGCAAAATATGTTCGAAACAAGAAATGTTCAACCGGAAACAGATAGCATGGACTGAGCATAGCTCAAATGGTTAGGTTCCTTGTGGTGTAACTAGTCCACCAGGGTTAGAGTTATAGACTTGGCACAAGGTGCTTGCACTTTTTGGATTTATTTTTAGTATTTCCCGTGATGTTCGTTTAGTGGGATGAGACATTGTCGGAGCTAAATTTGGCAAATCCCTTAGGGATACATAGTTACCCATGTTTAGACTCTCCAAGGAGATTAAACCCTACGTCACGTTTATGCTTTATTGTGTTGGGTTCTAGTCAGCTACGTACAACGAGGTAGATTCATCCAGAAATCTGCGAGTGGACTGGCTAGTGCATGAAGCCTCCACCCAGCACAACAGGGATCATATCCCACTTCTTTCTATTTATTTTTTACTTTTTCACTTGTGGCAAAAATATGCAAAAAGATTTTTGGCTTTAAACATATGGTAATTTTTCAAAAAAATATATAAAAGAAAATTTATAAATTTATGAACCTGCCACATGGCAATTTAACATTTTTTTAATGTTCGCTTCATCACCTGTCATGGTATAAAATACACATGGTAAATTTTAGAATTTTTCTCTCATGACCACATGGCAAATTCATAACATTTTTGTCCGTCGAACATGGCATTTTAAAACCTTTTTCTAATGCTCCCACGACAAGTTGGGATTTTCTTTTTTAGCAATTTGCATGGCAATTTTGGGAAATGTTTTTTCTACTTTTCGACATGGCAATTTTAGTATTTAGAGCATGTCAATTTTACTTTTAAGGGCATTGCAATTTTATTTTTTGAATAGCATGGCAATTTGAAAACCGTACGTGCGGGTCTCTCCGCATGCGGCTGACTCCATTTGAGGTGGGCCTAATTTTTTCCACATTGCAATATCTTCAAGAGCGTGTCAATTTCCTGTGTGTGACTTCGATGTTTTTGAAAATAAAAATATAAAGCGTGGCTATTTTTTGTACATTTGCATTTTTTGGGGCATAGGTATTTGTTTTTGCTGGTTTCTAATTAATTTTTGAAGATTTTACTAAGGCCTTTTGCCATGTATGTATTTTTATATAGGCTAACATGGCCATTTCCAGTACGTGTTTTGTAGTTATTATTACAATTTTAAGCACTAAAAGGGGAAGCTAAAGAGGCCTGTGTGGGCTGGTTCGTCCTGGTTCTCGCAGCGGGCGTCCGTTCACTCTGTCCAACCACTTGCAGGAACGTTTGCCCCTAAAAAAAACTTGCAGCAACGTTTTTTCCTTCGGAAAAGCTAATTTCCTGCCGACTGGCAGTTAGCGAGATATCCGCACGACTCGGATGCCGTCCATCTCAAAATTGTGCGCTTGCGCGCGTCCAAGGCGGTAGACTTTGCGATTTGCGGATCTGTTGTTTTTTCTGCACGTACAGCTCTCGATGATGCGTGATTTTCTCGGGCGATCGGTTGGATCCGTTTTTTTCGGGATGTGATGATGTTTGGCAACGCGCCAGCGCCTCCTCTGATTCTGTTTCTTCGATGACTTTTAAAGTGCTAAAAAATGAGGAGGTGGGGATTTGAAACTACAACCTCATGCTACACCACACCCATCCTTTACCACTTGAACTAGATCAAGTCCTTATATTTATGTTGAGGTTAGGTACTATTTCTAGATCTACTAACCTAACGTAAAGAAAAGCACAGTCCAAAGAAACACAACAATACCTTATTAACTTGTCTCCTTTTCTACGTTTGCACAACGGTTAATGCAATGTCCAATGTTTTCCGCACTTAAGTAGACTATTTTTACCAACTCATCTACAGTTGATGACACCGTGGTAATTTTGCCGACCAGGTGGGATACTCCCCGGTGACTTTTGTGTGAATATCAGGATAACTCTCATATTACAGACCTGATAACTTATATAACTCAATCCTAATAACTTTGGCGTAGGGATGGGTGTTGAAGAAATATCCCCCGTATCTTTTGATGTGAATAGCATGGTAACCCATACATCAGAGACCTGATAACTTATGCAACCCTATCATGATAACTTTGACGAATAGAGGTGATGAAATATACCCCCGATAACTTTTATGCGAATGTCACAGTAACTCACACATCGCTGACCTGATGACTTATGTACCTAGATCTTGGTAAATTTGGCGACTGGGTGGAGGGAGGCACGTTGATCAATACCCTCAGTTATTTTTTGTGCGAATAGTTTGATAACTCACACATCACAAGCCTGATAATTTATGGGAGAAAAAGATGTGGAAACAAATCTTGATGTTAATAGCTTCCATATTGTAGTTTTATAGCCTAAAAATTCATGCTGAAGCTAAGAAGTGAACACAAGACTTCAATATTGAGATCTTAACACAATAGCCAACTCATCCACTACTTTGCTCCTGACAAGTTCAAATAAAATACCACATTTTTACCATCCGAGGTGAAAAACTTGTTAAAATAAACCACCCGATAACTTCTGTGTAAATAAGATGATAACTTACGTGCAATTAACCTGATAGCTTACATATAAACGCATTGATAATTTTTCACCGTGGGCGAAAAGTTCTAGAAATATGCCCTAATAACCTAGTGCAAATAGCACGGTAATTTACACATCACACACCCGATAACTTACATACAACACATTTTGGTAACTCTTTACAAGTCATAGTTATCACGTTGATCGTGCCAAAGTTACCAAACAAAAAAATTTATTATTGCTGATATGATAGAAAAATAAAAGTTCAAATAACCTTGTTTATATATAATAGACAATAACTAAAGGTGACTTAGTTGATTATTGGCCTCAAAGTCTAACGAATAGACTTGGGTTTGAGTCCCCTTTCTACCACATTTATTTTCTTTTCATATTGTATAGCCAAAAAACCAGAAAAACCACTAGAAATTTACTATTCATGTATACGGTTTTTGAAAAAAAAGAAAAATCAGTGAAACCGAGCGTGCAGGTCGCGAGAAGAAGGTAAATTATGATCGTGCGGATCTGTCGACTGGTCGTTAGCATACTTTTTTTTCCTTTTTAGAAACAAATATAGTGCCGTTTAGGGGCCTGGTAGCCACTACGCCTGGGGCCCACAACGAGGCCTGGTTCGCGGTGCGCCGCGCCACGTGGGAGGCGGGCGTGTGGGCTCGAGCCTCGAGGCGCCTTGCCGACCTCGCCAAGGTTGCTAGAAACGGGTCCACCCCCTCTCTCGCCGGTTCTCGAAAAGAGTCGCGCCGCGTGGCGCTCAGCCGGGATTTTTTTTCTTTGCGAAACCGCTCAGCCGGGATTCGGACGTGTATGCGTTGCATGCCCGTCTCACCGCGTCCAGACACTTCGATTTCCCAGGAAACTCGCGTCAAAATATCTGCCTCCCGATGGATGGATAGCCCGATGCCAACCAAGCACCATCCTGTCATCACATGGATGGATCACGACCGTTCCTAGCTGCAATGCAATGCAGATAAAACGTAATCCGTAGGACATTTTGCTTTTCTTGCCTCTATTGGAACTACTGCCCAGTACTCACGGAGGTACCAGTATAGTGGGTTTCGAGTACGTGGCACGTGGTAGGCACTGGATCGATCGGGGACGCGTAACGTACGTAGCAAGCCAAATACTCCCTCCGTTCTGAATTAATTGTCTTAGATTTGTCTAGATACGGGTGTATCTAGACTCATTTTAGAGTCTAGATACACCCGTATCTAGACAAATCCAAGACAAGTAATTCGAAACGGAGGAAGTAAATACGTACGTCGAGACGCACCGGTCAAACGTGATCGAGCCAGCCACGCTTTGTGGGACACATGTCATCCGGATATGCACGGCGCGGTCAGGCAGCAGCAAGCGAGCGTTACGCGGTCGCATTGCGTGACCCATTATTAAACTGCCTCGACCGGACACGCCAGCTGCTGCCACCCATCGAAACCCGAGCCACCAGCCGGCCATCCGCCTACCTGTAGCCATAATACTTCCTCCCTTTCGAATTACTGTCGCAGATATGGATGTATCTAGATGTATTTTAGTTCTAGATACATTCATTTTAGCAGTAATTTGGACGGAGGAAGTACCTCGTATGCAGGGCACGGTCGCGGCAGCTTGTAGCACGTGAGCTCCCTCCGCCGGGCCCGCCCGGCGCGTCTAGTACGGATTTCTTAGAAGTGACGAGAACGGCAAACCACAGTGCTGGGTCTGTGTGTGCACATGGACATGGGAACGGGGCCCTGGCGCGTAGCAGCCGGACGGACTGACCAGAAATGGGCAAGGCAGGCTGGACTCGTGCCTGGGATCTTATCCATCGGCCTATCTCGGCTTATTTTTTTTCGTAGGCAGGGGCCTGGCATGCAGCGTGGGGCCGCCAGCGGAAGAAGAAGGAGAAAGGCAAAGATGAACGGGAGTATGGTCGGGATGGGACAGTCGGATGGGCCACGTTATCCACTAAGATGGGGCCCGCCTTCCGTGCCGCGCAATCGTACTGGTGCCGCGCTGGCCACAGCTAATCTCAGTACAGTGGCCACCACTGCTGTAGGGAGCCACCCTCAAACTCCTGTACGATTTGCTCCCAAACCTCGTTGCAGAAAAAAAAAACCCTATCAACAGCGAGATGGACCGAACGGTACAAGAATGAATGAATGAATGGATGTAGCTGATCGCCATTGGCCCTGTTTGGATCATGGGGTTAGAGCTAGTTTGGATTAGTTGGAGGCTAAAATAACTCAAAAGTATCCAACAGGGAGGGTTAGAGTGGGTTAGTTTCATCTAACCCAACTATCCCGGTGGAGAGGTGCTTATTTGGGTTAGAGTGGGTTAAAAATAACTCTAACTCTAACTATGTTAAAGTATCCAAACAGGGCCATTATTTTGACTTACGCTCTCTGTACCTCCTCCATCGGTTAACTATAGCTAGTGGCATAGCAGGACGGCTCACTGGATCTGGCGTATCTGCTCTGTTGAAAGCCATACTGTATACGGTACCTTCATCAGTTAACAACGCCGAATAGTAGCAGCGAAATGTACTACATTTGTACATGGGCAGAGCAGGCAACTTTGAGAGGTTGGCGAGAAGAAGAAGAAACGGGAGAGGTCGATGTTGAGAGTCTTTGCCAGAAAGTGAAGCACGAGATCTGCTAAAGCGAAATCCTAACAGCGGATAATGTAATCAAACGAGGAGCATGCATGGCATGGCATGGCATGGAGCAGCACTACCAACTTTTGATGAGGGATAATAATGTAAACTGTCGGTCGTACTTTAGTATGTTCTTTTGGCCAGCTTAGCTAGAGAGGGGGGGATGGACCCCTTTGCTTTTTTAAGTGCAGCTCTGGTGATCAGATTAGGTAACGAGCAGGAAACTTAATCCGGTTGCAGCTCAACAGTAATGTCACGGTGGGTCCCCGGGTCGGGCTTCTTGCCCACAACGTGAAGGCAGCGTTTGGCATATTTAACAGGCCCAGCAAATCTTAACAAAGATTCAGCAAGGTTCAGTCGGTCTTACACGCCGCTAGCGAATCCAAGTTGCTACTAGCCTACTACTCCCTTCGTTTCGAATTACTTGTCTTGAATTTGTCTAGATACGGGTGTATCTAGACTCATTTTAGTGCTAGATACCTCCGTATCTAGACAAATCCAAGACAATTAATTCGGAACGGAGGGAGTACTAGGTTCGATCAGCACTGTCGGGATAAGGCTACCGGCCACCACCCACGTTTACGTGAGTGTGCATTATCCTCTCGAGAATAGTACTTCGATTGGTCACCTCTCGAATACTTGAATGCTTGTTCTGCACCGCGACTGAAGCATCCATAAGAAGAAGAAAAAATGCGGTAATTAACAGTTGTCATGTGGTCGCCCGTGTGTGGCGGTGTGATACACGTTTGGTCTTGGTAGATACCGGCTCTGCATCACGTTTTCTGCTTTGCTCTGCACTGTCCGGTGACCATTTTTTGTTTTGCGGGTACTGTCCGGTGACCGGCGAATCCTCTTCACGGCCGGTGGCGGACGTTGTCAGTCAGGGAGACTACTGTTCCACCACGTTCCCGGTGGTTTTCTGTCTGATCACGACACGTGCAATTTACCATGCTTTGGACTTGTCTCCGTGGTAGCAACGCCGACGTCGATTGATGGTGCGCTCATGCCGGGAAACATCCCACCGTACCGCCGGTCGAGATCAGATGAGGGTCGTCCACGGCCGCGGAAGTTTACCAGCGAAAAGTCAGCTCGGAGCCAGCCACAGAACGTTTTTCCGGCCAGCCAACATTTGCCCAATTTTCGTCGCACCAGCAGTGTAAACGCATTGGACGGCATGCTGCGCTCCGTGGTTACTTGGCATAGGATCGCGTCGTAGGGAACGGTTGTGCCACGGACAGGGGCGGATCCAGAACAAAAATGTATTGATGCCCACATGCAAATCATATATACAAAGATGGACAACAAACAATAATATATATGAAAGAGCACACCCAACAACACAAATTATAATGCAACGAGATCTCTTACCAAAATAAATTGTTTCACATCCACTTGAAATACTAGTTGATTACATAAATTTTAAGAATTAAGCATAAGAACTCGAAACAATGAAAACAAAATATGGTCAAATCACGACATAGGCCAATAGATCCTCGATTCCTACAAAAGAAAATAAAATACACTTAGTACATATTAAATAGACTTCTGCAATGACTCATAAAGTCAAGATCATTACCTTTTAAAATAGCCCTCTACGTTCATTCATGACCTCAAAGCGATCAATGACTGCATCATTGGTAACTTTTCTCATTTCTTCCTTCTCCACATAGCAAATAAGGTTGTGATTCAATGCATCATCACCAAGACGATTGCGCAAAAATGTCTTCAAAATTTTCATGCCCGAAAAACATCTCTCAACTGTAGCAGTGGCAACAGGCAATACAAGTGCTAGATTCACAAGCCGATAAACCAAAGGATACACAATATGTTTCTTGGTCTCCACCATTTTTTGAGAGAGCTCACAAATATTATTTATGCCAGAGAAGCGTTCATCTACTCGAACATCGGCAATGTAAAGACGGAGGTGATGTGTAAGGTCCCTCAGTTCTCCATCATCAAAATCTTTTGGATAAAGTCTAGCGAGATCCATCAAATGCTCTAAATTGAAATCTTTGAATGATTCTTTTGGGCTCAAAGCAGCTAAGCAAATTAGTAGCTTAGAATTTTTCTCATTAAATCGGTTGTCAAGTTCTTGAAGCAGCCAATCAATAACATCATTGAAACAATCCATTTCGTAATGATGCTTATTAGTGATACCTGTTTTTTGACGTGGCTTCTTTGGATTGACATATTGCTCTTCCATCTCCAACTTGGAAATCTCATGTTTGTCACAAAAAGCATAAGCTTCACCCAAGACTGATTCCCATCCATTCCTCCTTAAATCATTCAATGTGTCTTTGGTTGACTGCACACAATGTACAGCATTTACAATGTCTTGATTCTTCCTTTGTAGAGCCATTGATAATGTGTTTGTGATAGCCAATATTGTGGACATAAGCTGCAGGTAGAACACAAAATCAAATGATTGGAAATAAACAAGGAGACCACATGCTTGCCTTCTGTTTGTGTCATCCCTGTCCTATTCTTCCACATATTCTAGCACTTTAATAACTGTAGGGAACAAATCAATCAAACTCTTCAGAGTCCTCTGGTGCGAACTCCATCGAGTGTCTCCGTGTCTTTGAAGGGCTAGCTCTTGATTTAATCCCGTCCCACTTTGAAGTAAACCACAATCTAAGGCTCCACGCACCTGTTCTTTATATTTGTCTCGAATCATGTCTTTTCTCTTTGAAGATCCAGCAACCACATTCAGCAATACAGAGATCATATCAAAAAAGTTTCCAATCCATTTGTGCTTCCTTACAACAGCCACAACAACTAGTTGCAATTGGTGTGCAAAACAATGAACATAATATGCCGTGTTGTTCTCCCTCATGATTAAAGATTGCAAACCATTAAACTCACCTCGCATGTTGCTCGCGCCGTCGTATCCTTGGCCCCTAACCTGCTTGAGACTTAAGCTAAGTTCTGCAAATAAATCATCAATAGCAGACTTGAGGTACTTTGAAGTTGTCTCCTTCACATGAACCAGGCCAACTAAACTCTCCTTCGCACTTCCGCATTTACCAGCATATCTCAAAACCACTTCCATCTGTTCTTTACCAGCCACATCCCTTGATTCATCAACTAGCAAAGAAAATACACCATCTCCAATTTCTTCTAGAATAGAATGCAATATTTGCTTTGCAAAACATTCAGCTATGTCCTTCTGGATCATTGAAGAAGTCAACTTATTATTACCTGGAGCATTAGGGCCTACAACCTTGCGTAGTTCTGGATTTTGCTGTGTTGTATAGGCATAAAATTCCTTAAAATTTCCTTTATTCAAGGACTCCTCTGACTCATCATGGCCGCGAAAAGGTAACCCTTGCTGCAATAGAACTCTAGTAACATCAATTGAGGCATTTAGTCTAGTATAATGCGCCTTCTTCGCAGCATTGCTTTGATTATTGAAAGCAACACAAATGTGCTGGTCTTGTTGCAATAAAGCATCACAATCTCTTTTTGCTTGGTTGTGAACACTATTGACATCTCCGACATGATCATTTAGTCTATGTTTTTTGTTCCAGCCTGACCAACCCTTTGCAACAAATGCTGCATATCCAGCTTCTTTCTTATCACGGCGCCTGAATAAGAAACAACAGAAGCAATACGATTTTTCTTTGTACTCACTATACTCAAGCCAGCTCCCAAACTCATCAAACCAATCAGGATTAAACTTTCTCTCTCGACCACCAATAGTTGTAGTTTTAAAATTTTAACTACGAGGTTGACAAAGAGGCTTAGCCAAATATTTTCTTCTTACCACATCCCTTAGATTAGGAGGATACTCATCTATGCTTCTCCTTTTGCCAGGATCAAACTGGATTTCCTCTTCCCAATTGATTTCTTCTAGAGCTTGAGATGAATTCCACATATTAGGGGCTGGACCTTCATGTGTCAAGGCATCATTTTGTTCCTGTGATGGAGCATCATCCGGTTCATGAGGCTGAGCTGGAGGATCATCCGGTTCATGTGATGGGCTAGCTATATCATCTTGTGCTGATGTCTTTTTTTTTTTAAGAAACCTTTCCATAAATTCTCCTGTAATTTGTTATTATTATGTTAGCAAAAATGTATAGAGTTACATTATTTGTGTTTGCATATGCAAGAATAGAAACAATAAACAAAATGTATTGATTGAATGATACAGATACGATTAGGGGTTAAACTTACTTGACATTGTGCCTCGCTGCTTTCACAAAAATAATCCCCCCCCTGGTTAGCTATGAATCGCAGCGAATTGTTCCCAATTGAAATAGCTTTAAATTTCAGAGATTTCAGATTTCAGAGAGATCGGCAATTACCAAATACCTACACACAGTTGAGATTTCAGATTTCAAAGAGATCGGCAATTACCGAATACCAAGTGCTGAGTTGGGAGTTCAGAGCAGGGCCTGGTTGAGAGTTGAGAGTTGAGACGTACCTCAAATTTCCAACTATACCTGAGTGGGCGAGGGCAGAGGCGGCCGGCTAGCGATGCTTGAAAAACGACGACTGGGCGGACCGGCGGCTGGCCGCACGACGAAGAAGGGGAAGGGGCGAGCACGGGCGACGCTGCGAGGGTTGAGGCGCAGAAGCCGAGCGGACGAGTAACCCTACGGGCGCATGTACAGTTAAGGTACAGCCGGATCACAAGTACAAGGAGATTAATTGGATCGATAGCTTTTTCTATTCAACACGCGCACGTACAGGGACCAGGGATCGTCGGATCGATTAATCGATCGATCATGTGTGGGCATTTACGTAGATGGGCTGCACTGCCTGGCTTGTGTGTATTGCTGGGCTAGCCGGTGCCCGGTGTCCAGGTCCAAAAATAACCGGTGTCCAGCCCAAAAATCTGAAGTATGTATAAGGGAAAGACGTATTTTACCCGGTGCCAGTGACACCGGATGAGATAACGTGCCTCCGCCCCTGGCCACGGAAGCGACGGGAACCACTTATAGATCACCGTGCGTAAAGCTTTACACTGAGCAAACCCCGTACGCCCGACCTACTATCCAAAACTGTATGTTCCCTGGTGTCCCGTTATTGCTTGCGTTGTTTTGGGTGCGGATGTGCTGATGTCGACTGGCATCTGGCAACGACCACGGCAGAGACGTCCCTGCCTCTTTCACCCGCTCCGAGAAGCTAGAGATTGAGCTGGTGCGTTGGTTAGATAGATCCTCGTGTGGACCCTGGAACTGGAAGGAGCGCCTTTGCTGCAAAGGGATGCATGAAATTAGCCTGAAAGAAAGATCAGGCGAGGTGTCCAAGAACCAGCCGAACAGATGGATGGAGCAGCGCACCGAGAGCACGATGGTGTCACCCGAGTAAGCTCGGACGCGCCAGCCTGATGCATGCATGCATGCATGCAGCAGCACCTCTGCTCGGCCATGTGTTCGCTGCTAGCGGAAGGGTGCATGCATTTTCTTGCCTTGGACTCCACCCCATGTCCCGTGCCAATGTTTGTGCCGTGTATGTCGAGCTCGGCTAGGCATGCATGGCAAGCAGGTGCGCGCTCCCGTTGACGCCGCTATCCACTCCCCGCTTTATTGCGCCGAAATGCTTGACATCCCCGGCCGACTGGCCGACCGACGGCGAACTCCCCGATGTTTAACTGGCACGGGCCGTGTCGCGTTGGTCAACTTTCTCACCCGCCGCAGGCTGCCGCTAGTCAGCGCGATGCGTACACTGAAACGAAAGTCGATCTGGAGATAACCTCGCGGTCGCAAACAGCAGCACTGAAACGGGCATGACAGTGCCATCTTCTTCTTTCGTGGCTCGCTCCTCTTCCTGTCACTCGCTCAGGCTATACACGAAAAGAAGATGATCCGGCTAGCTATAGCTAGTTAGCTAGGCATACGCATGCATGGCTGTCGAATTGTGTTATCGTTGTGGTCGAATGATTGGTCGCACGCATCCTATGCGCGCCGTGTAGTACCATGAAGACTTCTAGTTAATTCTGAGCTGGATGTTGCCGACTGTCAGGGGATATTTAGTGACTCACCAGCTCTCCTTTGTGGTGCAGCTGGCCGGACCCGGGCAGCGGATGAGGATGATCCACATCCCAGTTCTGCTGTTCGGTAGTGGATAGTGGATACAGGTGTAGCCGCTTTTGCTTTCACGCGGATATTCGTTTCATGCCAAGAAGATCGGCCGATCTTTGCCGTGATCCGATCCGATGGGTTTGACCCCGTCCATCGCCTCCGGGTGGGCACTAGGTAGGCGGTACAAATTCTAGCTATTCGATCGTTAGCTTTCCGGTCGTGGATAGTATGTCGATGCTAATTCAGACCGCGTCCTATGTACGTTCGATCGAATGTCAGCACTCGCACAGTCGCACGCATCAAGCCCTTTACTCGAGGAAACTTCGGCGCCATTTTTGCTTTGCCAATTGGCACACCCCACACTTTCACGAAGATTTTGCTTTTGAACAGAAGCAGCAAATCTGGGAAACCTTGTGCACCAAACACGCCATGTAGTACGGTACGGTTATGCCGATTTGCCTGCTTTTATTTAGCTATCATCAATCAAGTTGGCAAGGCATCATCGGCATGGGCTGCTAGCTTCAGCTCGCTGCGAGCGGGTCGACAATCTCATCTCCAACATCGATCTGATTTTTATAATTCCACAATGCATTAGGCGCCAACGACGAGTTGATTTTTAACAGAAGAAGAGGCACGGGGCGGAACGAATGCGTTTGTTGAGACGACGTACTGCTACTTGCAAATCTTAATCACTAAATTTGCTTATCTTGCCCAGAGGGCACCTACCAGCATATTCCACATTTTTATTTGCTTTCTTGTTTGGTTAGCTTATCCCAACCATATATAAATTGCAGTTAGGCACACACTAATTCACTAGCTGGATGTTTTTTTTTTGCGGGGCTAGCTGGACCTGGATGTTCAAAATGACCATTCTGTCCCTGCCATTTTTTTTCAGAAAGATCAGGCCGTGTGCAAGTGCAACCACACACCTGCAGTCAGCTCTTCTGATCCGCATCACACTCACATTTAATTAGCAAAGCAGAGTTTGATCGGGCTCGTTTACTTTCTGGCCATTTTGTGCGCACGATGGGAGACAAAGGGCCGGAAGAACGACCCCCAATTCTGCATGCATGTTCCCGGCACGTCAGAGCTACCGCGACTACTCAAACCAGTTGTATGGAAAAGACGACCGCTACGTACGCGCACGAGTCGTTCTGCAGAAATGGTGGAGAATTAGTCCACGTTCTGCCGTGCATAATTGATTCGCATGCAGATTAAAATCTTTCTAATGAGCAACGATCATGGATGGAATCATGGAATGGGCGTTATCCATGTCGACCAAGATTCCAAGAGACCGTGCTAGCTTAGATAAAGATAGGAGGCTAAATGAGAGACGGAGATATGACTCTGCAATAAAATTACGGTAACGTTAGCCGGCTAACTTTCGGTGAGGGGGTGGCAAGCGAACCCTCTTTGATTTCAGTTTTAATTCTGAGATGAGATAAAATGATGGTAATTTCTAAACGAAAGTTTTCTTGTCAAGAAACTGCCATGTCTTCTGAACAAGATGCCAGTCCTCTCCACTTCATTACAACTAAAACTGCCACCGAATCGTTTGCATGTGCCAACCCCGGGTGAATTTCGCCAGTTAACGTGGTCCTAAAATTAACAATGGTAGTAGTCGTAGTAGTATTAACGAAAGAGTTACAGTTGAATTAGTTGGAAATTTATCATTGCAAAGAAAAAAGAATTAGTTGGAATTGTAAAACAAAGGAAATGAAAGCCTAATTATCATGACATTTCCTCTCTTTTTTTGCGGGTAAGTACCATGTCATTTCCGAGCTTTTAAGACACAGATAGCGTGGAAAATTCTCCCAGGATAAGAAAGAGATTAAGCATCAGATAATGGTTCTTTAAGCATTAAAAATTGCATTACAAGCTGGCTGGTTCGGATGGATTTCGTGGAAGGAAGATGCCACACCTGTACTTGTACGTCTTCCTCGGACCTTCCTGCCCCGATCAATGGATGCACACTATATCAAGCAATTAATTTTGATCCGTGCGGAGTACATGTTAGGTTGGAGAACCATCTTCACACCCTTATCCGTTGCCAGTGTGCCGTCTCGTTAATGGCGCTGGCTGGCTGATGGAGGTGTTTGTTAACTGTTACAGTTTGTCTAATTCACATCTAAATGTTTTTTAAAGATGTCACATCTAACCTCTCACAAGTATATAATGCATCAAAAAAAAATTAGGACAAAAAAATAGACTACAAACAGAGTGAAAATCAGCTTAGATGTGACATAATTATGTCACATCTAGATGTGTTCTAGACAGACCCTAACTGTTAACTATCATCTTGATCACGGACATCATGAAGAGAAGGGATTGACCCATGTCGGGTGGTATATTAATTGGCTGCAACTAGCGATGGATAGTGATCGAACAACAATATTAGGGCATCTCCAGCCGCGCCCCCAGGAAGGCCTTCTCAGGCGTTTTTTTTGCGCCGGCGCCGAAAAAACGGCCCAATCGCGCCCTCAGGAGCCCGATTTTCGCCGGTCTGGGCCGAAAACAGTGCCGGTGGACCCAGGCCGAACCCGGCGCGCTGGGGGGCGCCCCGGGGCGCCGGGGCGAACTGTTTTGGCGCGAAAAAGCCGCGGGCCAGCCGCGTCAGGGACACGGCGGCTCGTCTTTCCCCAACCTCGGTTCCCGCGGGGAATCAATGACAAGGCTGCCGCCGGTCAGCCTTGCCGTTGATTCCTCACGGGCGGCGCGTCACGGGATGGTGCGCCGTCGCCTTCCCTCCCTCGCACGCGTACACACGGGCGCGGAGCGGCTATAAAAGCCGGTCGCCTGTGCCCACACCAGACTCGCCCCTCGCCGCCGCCCAGCCCCTCTCTCTCCGTCTCTGTCTTCCTCTCCCGAGTGCCACCGGCAGCCCCTCTCTCTCCCTCTCTACCACCGCCGAGCCCGTCGCCATGGCAGAGCGCTTCCCCGGAGACGAGGCGGCGGCGAACGGCTTCGGCCGCCGTTCCTCCGCGAACAGGAGTCCTGACTCCTATTCCAGGCGAACATCCCGGCGCCGCCGGACATGCTCGAGCCGACAGGGTGGCGGCTCAGCGACGGGGGAGTGCCCGTTCCCCCGTTACCCGACGCCGTGGCGAAGCCCAGGTACTTCGCCGAGGAGGTCGAGGTCGCGCGCGCCTCGCTGACCGACGACGAGCGCTCCCTCCCCCAGTGCGCCGCCGGCAATCACGCGGCTTGGGCGGTGTACTTCCAGCGCCGCCAGCAGTAGCGCCTGGCCTCCACCAACGACGCGTCGGTGGTTGGTGGCGCGAAGAACAGCGAGGGGCGCCGCCTGTGGTGGGGCGTCCCCGGCCACACGCTGGATGGCGTGCTGGTGTACCTCGACGGCGGCAACAACCCACCGTTGACCTATCCTGCGACGGGGGCCGCCCTGTCGCAACACCAACGCGCATGGGCGCCAAGGAGGTTCGCCTCCTCCTCGTCTTCCTCTTGCTCATCTTCCCACTCCTCCGATTCTCCGGCGCTTCTCGGCGTCAAGGCCGAGCCCGCGGCGGAGACGCCAATCGGTCGGCGCACTCGCAGCGTCGGTATCGTCATCAACGAGGGCGGTCAGCGCGCCTCCTCCTCGCCGGCTCCTCCGCGCTTCGTCAAGCCAAAGATGGAGCCGGGGCTGGCGCTGGTGAAGACGGAGCCGGGGCTGGCGCCGGTGAAGGCGGAGTTCGACGACGACGACGCGGCCTTAGAATGGGCGCGCCAGGACTCCATGCGACGGAGAAGACGCGTCGGGAGAAGGAGAAGGAGCGCCAGCGCGCCGCCCTGCGCCGCTTCGAGGAGCGCCGACGCGGCCGTGATGAAGACGGGGTCGTCGTCTTATGCGACAGCGACGACGACGACGACGCGCCGCCGCCAGTCCGCCATGGCGACGCCGGGCAGGGGTCCAGCAGGGGCGCCCGCGTCAAGGAGGAGAAGGCCGACGACGACGATGGCGGCCACGGTGGCGACGACTTCAACCCCTTTCTTTTTTAAATTAGGTTAATGTAATGAAAATGCGTGAATTTCACCGAAATTTGTCATGTTTGACCGAAATTTAACTAGTTTTTATCATAACTTCGCCGAACGGTCCTTCTTTTTTTATTTTAATACACACCTAGGGCGGCCTTGGGCCCGACGGCTGGGGACCGACTCACTCCTAGGCGGCGCTTTTAGACGCCCCCTGGGGACCAACGGCTGGAGATGCCCTTAGGGCATGTACAAAGGTATTGACTCAGCTGTCTATAAGAATTGACAGCTCAGATTTTTTATGACGTGAGGGAGAGAGAATGAAGAGAGAGAGAGGGAGTCCGTCGGTAGACTTACAGATCGTGGTTAGCCCTAAATTTTCAATCCTTAGCGATAGCCTTTTCCCGTTGTATGGGGGCGTCTGTTATTTTCCCCCTCTTCGTGGCTGCCCGAGGCATGCAAGATTTAATTTGCAGTTCCTAATTTTGCGGTCCTACCCATAGAACAAACAGACGGTCTATTTGTAGAGGATGCTTTTATTGCTGTCTGGATGTGACGTGGAAGCCTATTACAGATGGTTGGTGTCTGGACTAATGTACATGCCCTTAAGTGTATGTGTACGTGATGACATTGCCTCCGTCACGATGAATCAGCTTGCTGACGGCGACCATGATCCCACCAACAGAAAGGACGTGGGCTACTAATGGGCTAAGAACATCTCCGCCCGATCCTCAAAACTCATTTTTCCATCCCATTCCTCGTCCTTTAATTTTCCATTTTCACTAGCCGATCTGTCAAATTTAATCTTTAAAAATATTTCAAACGTGAAATGCGCCACTAGTCCACAAACTCAAACTGCTTGCAGACTTTAGGCCATCTACACATGAAGTGACCAGGTTTAGTCCACGAACTTATTTATTTGATCAAATAAGGCCAAAACCAACAAGGGAGGAAAAAAAATCGGCAACATAGCTTCCACGTCAACGTTTCTTAGACCGTTCTGTAACTAACTATTTTTCACAGGGTCCTTTTGCAAACTGATTGGTTTTTCTAGCAACCTATCTTGAGTAATGGCGTATAAAGAAAATAAAATAGTAAAAATCCACCTTACATGTGATTTGAGCCTACAATCTGTAGGAGTTGGCAACTAGCAACTGACCATTGGAACACAACCTAACTTCTGTAATAACTTGCATCCGACTATATATGTTACAGTAATTACGTTGACATTAACCTTTCCATGCACCATATTGGTGTATATACTATTTAGTAAGCACGCCGTGGGAACCGTGTGTTCAAAACAAAAAAACAGTACCCGATTCTACAGATTATAAAAGACTTAGTTATAAAATATTGTTCTTCACATCCATGCAGGAGCTAACGAAAAAAAAATATGGTACACACGACGGATGGTGTTGGGGAACGTAGCATGCAATTTTAAAAAAATTCTACGCTCACGTAAGATCTATCTATAAGATGCATAGCAACGAGAGGGGGAGAGTGTGTCCATGTACCCTCGTAGATCGAAAGCGAAAGCGTCTGACAACGCGGTTGATGTAGTCGAACTTGTTCTCAGAGACCGATCAAGCACCGAACGTATGGCACCTCCGAGTTCTGCACACGTTCAGCTCGATGATGTCCCTCAAACTCTTGATCCAGCAAAGTGTCGAGGGAGAGTTCCGTCAGCACGATGGCATGATGACGATGATGGTGAAGTGATCCGCGCAGGGCTTCATCTAAGCACTATGTGAATATGACCGGAGGCGTAAACTGTGAAGGGGAACGCCGCACACAGCTAACAATTTTTGTTGTGTGTTCTAGCAGTGCCCCCCCCACATATATATATATATATATATATATATATATATATATATATATATATATATATATATATATATATATATATATATATATATATATATATATATATATATATATATATATATATA
>NC_041390.1:594807812-594847272 GCF_002162155.2 Triticum dicoccoides
AGGTTGAAGGGGAGGAGAGGCAGCCAAGGGGGCGCCCCAAGTAGGAGGAATCCTACTTGGGGTCCTGCTAATTCGGCCTCCCCCTTTTCCTATTCCTCTTCGGAGTGGGAAGGGAAGATGGGGAAGGGGGAATCCTATTCCGTTTTTCCTTTCTTTCTTCCCCTTTATTTCTCCAACTTGGCCAGCCCATATGGGGGGAGGGGCGCACCAGCCCCTTTGTGGCTGGTGTGTTCACCCTCTTGGCCCATTAGACCCATATTGCTTGCCGGGAGTTGTCCGAAACCCCTTCCGGTGACCCGATATGTACCCGATACCCTCAGAACACTTTCGGTGTCCGAATACTATTGTCCTATATATAATTTACCCCTCGACCATTTCGAGACTCCTCGTCATGTATGTGATCTCATCCGGGACTCCGAACAACATTTGGTCACTGTCGGTGTCAAAACCGGCGGATCTCGGGTAGTGGGTCCCGACCTGTGCGTCTAGGCCGGATGGTAACAGGAGGCAGGGAACACGATATTTTACCCAGGTTCGGGCCCTCTTGATGGAGGTAAAACCCTACGTCCTGCTTGATTAATATTGATGATATGGGTAGTACAAGAGTAGATCTACCACGAGATCAGAGAATCTAAACCCTAGAAGCTAGCCTATGGTATGATTGTCTATATTTCCTATCGACTAGCCTAGCCTCGGTTTATATAATGCACCAGAGGCCTAGGATAACAAGAGTCCTAGCCGAATACGCCGGTGGGGTGGAGTCCTTGTCTTGATTGCCAAGTCTTGTGGAATCTTCCTTGTATGCGGCAGCTGTCCGAACTGGCCCATGAGTATACGGCCACGGGGGTCCTCGGCCCAATCTATCAGATCGGGAGATGACGTGTTGAGTACCCCCTAGTCCAGGACACCGTCAGTAGCCCCCTGAAACGGTCTTCAAGTTAGGGACGCTCCTCGATTCTTCCGAACTGTTCTTCATCTTCGGTCGTCCGTCTTGAAAACTGGTTCAACAAATCTTCTTTATCTTCGATCTTGAGGATCACCGAAATGCATTCAACGAGTTTACATGTCGGGTATCCGAGGAGCCCCTTTAAGTTTACGGCCTTTATCAATGCCTTGTTATTTTTATGCCACACCTCGGGTTTGAAGTTGTTCCCGGGAGGCAGTGTCCTCTTGCGTCCGAGCTCTAACGCCGGACTGCATTCGAGGTATCTTTTGCGTCCGAGCACCAATGCCGGACCGCTTCCGAGCTCCAACGCCGGAATGTATCCGAGCTCCAACGCCGGACTATGTCCAAGCTCCAACGCCCAACTATATCCAGGCTCCAACGCCGGACTATATCCGAGCTCCAACGCCGGACAGTGTCCCAGCTCCAACGCCGAACTATATCCGAGGTGTCATATCACCTTGGTTTAAAAAATTTGAAGGAGTTTAGCCGAGCTTAATGCCGGAAATGCCCTCTATGGAGCCAGCCACTAGCGCCCGAGCTTTATGCTGGACTACTTCCGAGGTGGTGCACCACCCCGACTGTGGGCCAATTTTTTGTCAATATTTTTTATTATTGCAATTTATTCTCTGCCGAGATATATAGCCAGTAGCCCTCAAGGTGTGTATCGGTCTAAAACCCGAGATGCACCTGAAGGATGACGTAAGACCGCTGATCCTAGTAGCCGCTGAGACTCAGGTTGATTTGCAAACTCGGCCTGAGGATCAAGTCCAAGCTCGGTAGAATACTTCGGAACACTAAAAGCGGCGTGCTCAGTCCTCGAGACTCAGGTTGGGTGTGGCCGACCAACCTGAGGATCAAAATCTCCTCGGAAACTATATTGCACATAAAATTTTCTACATTGGACAATCAATGCAGTAGCCCCCGAGACACTGGTCGGGTGGCAACACCAGATCAGGGGATCGATGTGCCCCTTTAATATTTGTAAATAATAAGCCCGAAGCCCAGTAGCCCCCGAGCCTTAATGCGGGCACGGGTGGCCGAATTAAGGATCAATATCCATAGTAAAATCACAAATTATGTGTAATGACTCTATGTATCCAAGTGCTTTACGTCATTAATGCTCAGATCCGCATTGTACAAAACTTTGTTAACCGACCATCGTCTTCCACCTCCTCAGCCAGTAGCCAAGGAGTGTTTGTCCTACTTTATAAAACCTTTATGAGGGCAAAGATTTACAACAAACAAGGCAATCTGGACATACGGTTTTATAAACAAAGGTACACATAGAGTTATATTACTGTTTAACAGAAGAAATGTCTTTCAAAGAAAATAGTCCCGCTATCGGTTCCTTTCTTTGGGTTGTCATGCTAAGCATGATCATTAAACCTCAGCTCTAATGTAAGAGCAAAATATCGAGGATTTAGTTTGGGAGGCCAGTTAATAGCCCCCGGTAGTGTTTGGCGACAGTCGGGGTCAAGCCATAAACACTTCGGCCAATGTTATGAACGGCCCGTCATTTAACATAGTCATCGGATTGCTGACCAATTTGCGCTTATTGTGACAGTCAGTTTTCGGCTTTCTCCACTGAGGTGCTTAACCATGTGAGCTGGAAGCACAATCGCAGTGGTTCTCCCTTTGCACGCCTAGCCGAACAAAACGGAACGTAGGAAGCAAGTGCAGGAGCCGGGCAACCCAACTATTGACCGAAGACACAATTCGAAACCGATGCATATATAGCAATATCTGAGAATGTTTTTGCCGAATCCCTAAAGGTGTCCGGTGTTGCACTGTGAGACTAATGCTGGAAAATCACAAATAGTTTAAAAGTGCCAAAAAAAGCTTGGAAAACCAAGAAACGTCAGTAAAAACATGACGTCCGAACAAGATCAAGTGTTCGGTGCCAATCCAAAAATTGGTCTTAGAAAAAAGAAGTGCTTCTGTCATGCTTTAACATGATACATCCTATCTCAAGACTTCGAGCGGGTCAGCCTACGGCTTCAACCTCCCATCTCGAGGGCGGAGTACTTCTCATCAGGCCAGTTTAGCAAACTAAACTCTAGCGGCTTTGAGAGAGAAATTAGGCTCCCCGGCTAGTGACCGCACACTCGTGTCAAAAAAGGGAGTGATAAATAATAATAATAAAACTTTGCAACGACTAAGAAGAAGAACACTTATTATAAAATGGCTCAAATAAACTTAAGAGCCCCCAAGTGACTTGGGTAGAAGAATGATTGCATGTACCGAAGTACTTATATCATATCCATGTTCAACCGAACTTTAAACACGTCTTAACCGACCGTCAGCTTCTCCCTCTTCGGTCAGGGACCGAAAAGTGTTATGTACTCCATCGGTCGAGAATATCGACGGTGTTTCCAATAACCAGGCAATCAGGCCATAAGGCTGTAACAGACAAGGCGCGCTCAGGGAACTTATGCTATATTACTGCAAAGAGTAAGAAGCATCTTCGAAGAAAACAGTACCCCCACCGATACCTTTCTTCGGTGCTCATTGTTATTATGAGACTTGTGCAATAGATTTTTTGTACTCATGAGTTCCATTGTGTGCCGACCATCATTGAAAACTATAAGAGCGCTAGCTTTCGGCTTCACCCAGTCTGAGGTCCGGCTCGGGCGACCCGATCATGACAATCGCAGACGTGCTCCCTTTACTCCCTAGCCGAACAATCGGGAACGTAGGGGTAAACACAGGAGCGAGGCAACCCAGCTTGCAAATTGCTTAAGTCAATATGGTGCATATTATGGCGTAATACACGAACAAGGAACGAAGTCGTACAAGTATAATCATATGAAGAGGAAAAGCTTCATAAAGGAAGCCCACAAATAAACGGGGTATTTAAATATGTGTATCACAAACAAAGTTTGGACAAGGAAATTTTTTACAAGCAACTTTTTCCCAAAAAAGTATAATGCTTGGTCGAACCGAACACAAGTTAAAAATTAAAACTTTGAGCATGAAAGCGACTTAGCTGGTTAATGTGTTCGGTAGTGATGACGTGGTCCAAGCTTGATGCGGGACAAGGTTCCATCCCCCAAGCCGGTCCCGAGGTGGCGGAGCGGAGAGCTCGACACGCCGAAGTGGTGACATAGCACGGTCAATGTAGACCGGCAGAGTGATGCCAAAGTCACCAAATCATTTTCCTGTGCACAAAAAGTAGTGCAAACCGGAGATAATAATAATAATAATAATTTAAAAAAAATCGTTGCATAATAAATAATTTATGCAAAGTGAGTAATAAAAGAAATATGGCCTGGCGCCGAAGTCAATGTCGATGCAGGGCGTCGGCATGATGCGGTAAAGGCGTGGCAAAGCCTGAATTCACAGGTCGGTCCGAGTACCGGATGCGGCGTTCGCCGGACTATGTACGGAAACTGACTGAACCACCACGCGACCGTCGTTAAGGCGGCCATTATTTGATAGACCTGTATACAGATGATGGACAAACCAGAGTAATAATTCCTTGGGAAAAATAAACCCAAACAAGCAAAAAATACTAGGATTAATAGCACCTGGTTTATTTGTTGTAGCAATCCGAAGAAAGGTGATTCCCAAAACTGGGACTCAATCCGCACACCCATTGCCTGAATGGCGATAAAGCGACGGTATGGCGATGCTGACAAAGGTTGGCTCGCCGAGGCAAAGCCCTCGGTCCAGCTAACGCGACGGAGCTGGTCGGCTAGTGACGCCGAAGTGTACGGAGTAGGTTGATGAAGAGATGGCGAAGCCCCCCGTCCAGCCGAGATGTCGAAGCCTCGATGTCAGCCGTTGAGTCAAAGTAGGTCGGTGTGATGGACACCAGCTTGAAGAAGCAATAGTGCGGCCCTGTCGATGCAGGTTGTGACGTGGTCGATGCCGGCTTGATAAAGCGACCGTGCGGCGATGCCGGTATGCCCGCTCCGTGTAATCCGTGGGGCGGCGATGTTGGTGATGATTTATCCTTCGCGATGCCGGACTCTTGTTCGGCTTGCCAAGATGATGATCCGAAGAAGTTGAGCTCGGCTCAACAAAGTGACGCCGTGTCTAGCGCAGGTCGGCAGCCGTGGAGTAATATTGCTGGACTGGTTTGACACCAGCATGATGTTGAAGATCATGTTCAAAAGATCTTAAAGTTAGTGGTATGTGTTCGGCAACAAAACACAATACCACATACAAAACTTCCTTCAAAAGGGATGTCCGAAATCCTGTTTATAAAAAAGATGAACTCGGGTCGGATTCGTTTTCGTGCAGAAAACAGATCCGAAAAGTGATGCACTAATCGGAAGGTTCCCGGAGTTTGGACGGTCGGATCGAGCTGAAATTTTGAGAGGTGGTAGATATAGGAATTCCGCAGCCGATCAACGGTTGGATCTTCCAAAGGACGTCCGAGATAAAAGCTAGAGACCACTCCCTAAACTCATCCAAATTCCCGTCCAGATTTGACAGGGCTCCGGTATATCGTGGATTGCCAGAGATTCCTCCATCGGAACTCGACGAAATTTTCCAAGGTTGTTGTAGACTCAATTCCGCACAATTCTACCAAAGCGATCGTCAAATCGATACTCAAGGAGGTGGTGGAGGCAGATACGAGTTTGCTGTCCAGAAAAACAGTATGGTCGCTTGAGGGCAATGTTGACGTTGAGCCCCCGAGCTCCATGGATGATTCCTCCATGATCTTGATAGAGATCAGAGTTGATGTTCGATGAAGGCCCCCGTCTGGACATGGTGATCCGAACACGGGGCGCAGTTCTTGGTCGAACCAAGGTGACCAGTCGAGCTGGTGACGAAGATGCCGAAGTCCCAGTTGATCTACAGGCGAGCTATCGATCCTTTTGTCGATCACACAGCGGAACTCTCAATGAAAGCACCAATGTTGGTGTCAAAACCGGCGGATCTCGGGTAGTGGGTCCTGAACTGTGCGTCTAGGCCGGATGGTAACAGGAGGTAGGGAACATGATGTTTTACCCAGGTTCGGGCCCTCTTGATGGAGGTAAAACTCTACGTCCTGCTTGATTAATATTGATGATATGGGTAGTACAAGAGTAGATCTACCACAAGATCAGAGAGGCTAAACCCTAGAAGCTAGCCTATGGTATGATTGTCTATATTTCCTATCGACTAGCCTGACCTCGGTTTATATAATGCACCAGAGGCCTAGGATAACAAGAGTCCTAGCCGAATACGCCGGTGGGGTGGAGTCCTTGTCTTGATCGCCAAGTCTTGTGGAATCTTCGTTGTATGCGGCAGCTGTCCGAACTGGCCCATGAGTATACGGCCACGGGGGTCCTCGGCCCAATCTATCAAATCGGGAGATGACGTGTTGAGTACCCCCTAGTCCAGGACACCATCAGTCACCAAATCACATAACTCATATAATACAAAATCGTCATCAAACGTTAAGCATGCAGACCCTACAGGTTCGAGAACTATGTAGACATGACCGAGACACCTCTTCGGTCAATAACCAACAACGGAACCTGGATGCTCATATTGGTTCCTACATATTCTACGAAGATCTTTATCGTTCAAACCGTAATGACAACATATGTTATTCCCTTCGTCATCGGTATGTTACTTGCCCAAGATTCGATCGTCGGTATCTTCATACCTAGTTCAATCTCGTTACCGGCAAGTCTCTTTACTCGTTCCGTAATGCATCATCCCGCAACTAACTCATTAGTCACATTGCTTGCAAGGCTTATTATTATGTGCATTACCGAGAGGGCCCAGAGATACCTCTCCGATATTCGGAGTGACAAATCCTAATCTCGATCTATGCCAACCCAACAAACACCTTCGGAGATACCTATAGAGCATCTTTATAATCACCCAGTTATGTTGTGACGTTTGATAGCACACAAGGTATTCCTCCGCTATCTGGGAGTTTCATAATCTCATAGTGAAAGGAATATGTATATGTCATGAAGAAAGCAATAGCAATAAAACTTAACGATCATTATGCTAAGCTAACGGATGGGTCTTATCCATCACATCATTCTCCTAGTGATGTGATCCCGTTCATCAAATGAGAACACATGCCCATGGTTAGGAAGCTTAACCATCTTTGATTAACGAGCTAGTCTAGTAGAGGTTTACTAGGAACACGGTGTTTTGTTTATGTATCCACACATTATCAAGTTTTTGGTTAATACAATTCTAGCATGATTAATAAACATTTATCATGATATAAGGAAATATAAAATAACAACTTTATTATTTCCTCTAGGCATATTTCCTTCAGTCTCCCACTTGCACTAGAGTCAATAATCCAGTTCACATCGCCAAGTGATTTAACACCAATAGTTCACATCGCCATGTGACCAACACCCAAAGGGTTCACTAGAGTCAATAATCTACTTCACATTGCTATGCGATTAACACCCAAAGAGTACTAAGGTGTGATCATGTTTTGCTTGTGAAAGAGGTGTAGTCAACGGGTCTCTCAGATTCAGATCCGTATGCATTTTGGAAATTTCTATGTCTACAATGCTCTGCATGGAGCTACTCTAGCTAATTGCTCCTACTTTCAATATGTATCCAGATTGAGACTCAGATTCATTTGGATCGGTGTAAAAGCTTGCATTGACGTAACTCTTTACGACGAACTCTTTATCACCTCCATAACCGAGAAATATTTTTTTAGTCCTCTATGGAAAATTTTGACCGCTGCCCAGTGATCCACTTTTGGACCACTGTTGTACCCCCTTGCCAAACTCATGGCAAGGTACACAATAGGTCTGATACACAACATGACATGTCGTACAGAACCTATGGCTGAGGCACAGGGAATGACTTCATTCTCTCTCTATCTTCTATCGTGGTTGGGCTTTGAGTCTTACTCAACTTCACACCTTGTAATACAGGCAAGAACCCTTTCTTTGACTGATTCATTTTGAACTTCTTCAAAACTTTATCAAAGCATGTGCTTTGTGAAAGTCCAATTAAGCGTCTTGATCTATCTCTATAGATCTTGATGCCTAATATAAGCAGCTTCACCAAGGTCTTTCATTGAAAAACTTCTGTTCAAGTATCCTTTTATGCTTTCAAAAAATTCTACATTATTTCCAATCAACAATATGTCATCCACATATAATATTAGAAATGCTACAGAGCTTCCACTCACCTTCTTGTAAATACATGGTTCTCCGAAAGTCTGTATAAAACCATATGCTTTGATCACATTATTAAAGCGTATATTCCAACTCCGAGAAGGTTGCCCCAGTCCATAAATGGATTGCTGGAGCTTGCACACTTTGTTAGCACCTTTAGGATCGACAAAACCTTCTGGTTGCATCATATACAACTCTTCTTTGAGAAATCCATTAAGGAATGCAGTTTTGACGTCCACTTGCCAGATTATAAAATGCGGCAATTGCTAACATGATACGGACAGACTTAAGCATCGCTACGGGTGAGAAGATCTCATTGTAGTCAACTCCTTGAACTTGTCGAAAAACCTTTCACAACAAGTCGAGCATTGTAGACAGTAACATTACCATCAGCGTCAGTCTTCTTCTTGAAGATCCATTTATTCTCTATGGCTCGCCGATCATCGGGCAATTCAACCAAAGTCCACCTTTATTCTCATACATGGATCCTATCTCAGATTTCATGGCCTCAAGCCATTTATTGGAATCTGGGCTCATCATCATTTCCTCATAGTTCGTAGGTTTGTCATGGTCTAGTAACATGACTTCCAGAACAGAATTACTGTATCACTCTGGTGCGGAACGTGCTCTGGTTGACCTACGAGGTTTGATAGTAACTTGATATGAAGTTTCATGATCATCATCATTAGCTTCCTCTCTAGTTGGTGTAGGCATCACGAGAATAGATTTCTCTGATGAGTTACTTTCCAATTCGAGAGAAGGTGCAATTACCTCATCAAGTTCTACTTTCCTCCCACTCACTTCTTTCGAGAGAAACTCCTTCTCTAGAAAGGATACATTCTTAGCAACAAAGCTCTTGCCTTCGGATCTGTGATAGAAGGTGTACCCAACAGTTTCTTTTGGGTATCCTATGAAGACATATTTCTCCGATTTGGGTTCTTATCAGGCTGAAGCTTTTTCACATAAGCATCGCAACCCCAAACTTTAAGAAATGACAACTTAGGTTTCTTGCCAAACCACAGTTCATACGGTGTCGTCTCAACGGATTTAGATGGTGCCCTATTTAACGTGAATGCAGCTGTCTCTAATGCATAACCCAAAACGATAGTGGTAAATCGATAAGAGACATCATAGATTGCACCATATCCAATAAAGTACGGTTACGATGTTCAGACACACCATTACGCTATGGTGTTCTAGGTGGCGTGAGTTGTGAAACTATTCCACATTGTTTTAACGGATTTTTACATCTGTGCCCCTGGTTCCTTAGCCATACTCATTCATCCCCACACTCTTAACTTCTGCTCACTTTTCCCCACTCACTTGCTCGAAACCCTCAGAACTGGTCACAAACGATGGATGCCGCCGGGTCAGTGCTTTGACCGTTAACTCTCACGAGTGGGGCCGCACTGACTGTGTCGCCTGTTAGACCTGATGAGTGGGGTCGCGGTGGACGGTGCCAAGGTTAGCCCATTGGGCCGTGGTTAGACTTGGGCGGTACGCGCGCCGCAATGATAGAAGCCTATTATGCATGCACGACATGTCCAGCTAGCCTGCTATGCATGCACGTAGCTAGCCTACCTGCATGCATCGCCGCCCGCCGCCATGATGCGCTGACCGACCTCTTTTTGATGCAAGCCGCCACAGACGCTGACCGACCTCATTTTCACACGAGGCGCCACGGACGCAAGGATGGCTGTTGCCGCTGGTTCGTATCATCTCCCACGCGTGACTCCTCGATGTAGAGCATTATTTCACACTTTTCGATCCACTCGCATCTATTCAACGTGGCAATTAAAACCTGTTGCCAATTAAAGTGGCATATCGATCGATGCGGCTCGTTTGAACGTAGCAAATCCAAAGCGCGACCGGTGCCACTCCCCTTCCCTTCCCCTTTCCCTATTTAAACCTGTAAGTGCATCTAGTGCCACCCCTAGTTGGTTTTGGAGTATTGACGACAAACCTAGTTGAGGGACTAATGTGTTTGTGAGAATTGCAGGATAACACAGGTAGAAGTCCCTCATTGATTCGGTTTTCCTACCAGAGATGACCCCTAAAAATGTATGAAGACATTGATGTCAAAGGTGGTATATGAAGATATTCACATTGAAGACTATGACAAGAGAAGACATCGCATGAAGCCTATGGAGCTCGAAGACTTAGGTCTTCCGTAGTTCTTTTTCTTCTTTATTGAGTCATAGGAACCACCGTACTGTTAAGTGGGGTCCAAGAAAACCAGTCAGAATGACTAAAGTGATGCTTAACGAAAACCTATGTCTTCGAGTGAAGACTATGAGAGCGAATCTTGTCCAGAGTCGGACAAGTCAGCTTTGCTTGTAGCCCAAGTAAAGTTGCCGTGTGTGTTTGAAATCTGACCGTTGGAACACGTGTCAGTTCCTTAGTGACCCAGGGTCATTTCAGACAAATCGGGTTGGGTTGCCTACTGGCTATAAATAGCCCACCCCCTACAACCATAAACGGTTGGCTGCTCAGAGTTAGAGTACGGCTTTTGTCGTTTTAGAGCAACCCACCTCGAAGCCTTTGACAGAATAAATCCCTAACCACCCAGAGCCAAAGAGTGTTAGGCATCACTTAAGTCTTCTTGTCTGTGTGATCTGAAGACTTATTACACTTGAGGACTGTGAATCCTCCAGCCGGTTAGGCGTCGCATTCTGAGCATCCAAGAGACATTGTGGATCACCGGTGAATGAAGTCTGTGAAGGTTTGGGAGTCTACCTTGAAGACTTACCAGAGTGATTGGGCGAGGTCTGTGTGACCTTAGCTCAAGGGGATTACGGTGAGGACTCAGTGTCCTGAGCTGCATGTTCAGGACCGGGTGTCCAGGACTGTGTGTCCTCAGGTTTAAATACCTAGCCGCCCTAACCAGTTGTACAGTTGTCATAGCAACTGGAACTGGTCCAACAAGTCATTGTCTTCAACGAGTCACTGGTTTCATCCTTCCCTTCCCTTCACTTACTGTTGGTCCTGGTGAAGTCATTGTATGATTGCACTATCTTTTGTCTTCACTGAGTGACTGCGTGTTCTGTTTGGCTTCATAATATCTTCCTACATGATCCTTACTACATTGCTGCTATTAGTCATTGTCCTTTCACTTCACTGAATACTTGACTATGGTTTGCCTACTGTAGTCTACCTTCCGCTGCATGGTAATAGGTTTATTTCTATCGTTTCTCTTCGAAACTTCCACATTTTGAAGGCTTTCATAAAAATCGCTTATTCACCCCCCTCTAGTCGATATAACGCACTTTCAATTGGTATCAGAGCAAGGTACTCCCTTGTTTTGTGTGATTCGGTTTAACCAACTAGAGTTTTAGCTATGTCGACTGCAGGGATAATTAAAGTCTCCGCTGCATGCCCCGTCTTCAATGGAACTGAATATCCCTACTGGAAGAATAAGATGCGCATGCATCTTGAAGCCATTGACGTCGACCTATGGTATGTCGTCAAGAATGACGTTCCCAAGGCTGGAGAAGGTGTCACTACTGCTGACATCAAGAAGTTCGTTCAACTAGACTCTACTGCCAAGAATATCATCTGTGGTCATCTGACCAAAGGACAGTATGGCCGCGTGAGTGCTTTGGAAACATCTAAGCTAGTCTGGGACTGGCTCTCCAAGGTCAACGAAGGAGTCTCAACCCAGAGAGATCAGAGAATCAGTGTCCTTCGCAACCTCTTCAACCGCTTCAAGAGAAATGACAATGCGAATGTCCAGCTCATGTTTGATCGACTCACTGACATCACAAATGAGCTTCAAGCCCTCGGCGCTACTAAGATCACCAAGCATGAAGTCGTCAAGACACTCCTGAGATCACTTGACAGTTCGTTTGACACCCTAGCCCTGATGATTCAAGAACGTCCTGATTTCAAGACACTCGATCCGTCTGACATACTTGAGAGGCTCAATACACATGAGTTTCAGCTTTCTGAGAAAAGAGATATCTACGGTCCCAACTATGGGCGAAGTCGTGTCTTGAAGGCAAAAGCTGTCTCCTCATCTGAAGAAGAATCTGACAGCAGTTCTGATGATCCTGAAGACATTGGAAAGGAACTTGCTATGCTTGTGAAGAAGTTCCAAAAATTCACCAAGAAGAAAGGCTTCAGAAAGTCTTCACGATCAAGCTCAAGGAATGATGAAGCTTCTGCTCATGACTACAAGAAGAAAACATGTCACAAGTGCAGGAAACCTGGCCACTACATCTCTGAGTGTCCGCAGTGGGACATTGAGAATAAGAAGAAAAAGAAGAGCAAGGAGTATGACTCTGATGACAAGAAGAAGAAGAAATACTCAAAGTCTTCTTCCAAGTCCTCCTCAAAGTCTTCATCACACAAGAAGAGCTCATCTGGCAAGGCACGTGCGTTTGTTGCAAGGAAATGGATTCAGAGGAGTCTGCTTCTGAGGAGGCGGAGGTGGAGTCTGAGGAGGAGTCCGATTCTGGCATTGCGAGTCTGGCTACAACATACGTCGCCAAGTCCATCTTCAACACTGAAGACAATGACTCCATCACCGACACCTGTGCAAATGACAAAGACTACTCCACTCCTACCTACTACTTCATGGCACGCGGTGCCAAGGTAAACACACACACTACTCGCTATCAAACATCTAGTGACGATGACTCTGATTGTGGTTCCAAACCCAGCTACAAAACACTCGCTAAAATTGCAACTGAACAATAGAAAACCATGGAACACATACAAAAACTATTAGACAAAAGCGATGATCTGTTAGACGCTGAAATGACTCGATCTCAGTCCTTAATTGAAGACATAAAAAATCTTCACGTTAAGTATGAGGAACTTGAAAGTCGCCATGAAACGCTCTCAACAGCTCATGAAAGGCTTTCCTATGATTATCTTCAAAGGAAGCAACATCTTGAGAAATTGAGAGTGGCTCATGAAGATCTTTAGAAAGAAAACGAGTTGCTTCGTGCTAACAGATCAGTTCAGCTTAGGAAAAATTTGAACCACCATGTCTTAAATGCATTGAGCGTGATAATGCTACCTCTATTGCTGAATGTTCTACTGCCGCTACTGTTGCAATATCTTCAACTGTTGATGTGGGAACTAACCCCTCTGCTGAGGATACCACTGCTATTGCTGATGAGAATGCTAGGTTGAAGACATTGCTTGAAACAGGGATGTACAAAAGTCTTAAAGGGCATCAGATACTATGTGATGTCCTCAAAAGGCAGATCCTGAACCGAAACCCGAGGAAAGAGGGTGTTGGGTTCGTAAGGAAAATGAATGCTGATGGCTCTTACTGGAAACCTGAGCAGTACCCCAAAACCACGTGGGTTGCTGCAAAGGAACCTTCAGCAGATCCATCCACTCTATTTGGCTTCACGTGTGCTAATCCCATTGTAATTGATGAATCCTTTGATGCAAACTATAAACTGTTTAAGAATCAGAATGGTGAAGTGTTTGCCAGGTATATTGGTACTAACTGCAGGAATGGGTCGCCTATGAAGAAGATCTGGGTGCCGAAAAAGTGTTTGGAGAATCTTCCTGTGAATGTCATCATGACACCACAAGTGAAGAAGACAAACCCCAAACCACAGGCTTCATACGGTCCAAAGGCTTCATACAGACAGAGGACTCACCTGAGTCGCACTAATGCAAATGTTTTGCAGGGAAACCATACTCAGGTCTATGAATATGAGCACAGTTCATCAAACCGCTATGTTCATAAGACCAAGAACTATTCTGCTTATTCTTATGAGTACTATTGTCCGTCTGCAAGACTTTTTGCTAGGGCTCCAAAGCCAAAGTTCTCAGATGCTGCACTTAGACTTATCGCTTCTAAGCCACCCTTGAAGATGTGGGTGGCTAAGAAAGCTTAACTCTCTTTTACAGGGAAGGGTCTCAAGCAGAAAACCAAAATCGTCTGACGCTATTGCTGGGGACCTTAAACATCTTGTAGGGCGCAAGATCAAATGCCCGAATGGTCTTACTATGTACTTCGTTCCTGAATCGCTTGCTACTCTCCCTATCAGTCCTAATCTCGATCTAAGCTTTCATAACCCACTAGTTCGTCAAATGTTTTTGCTTCACAATTCTCTTCGTGAAGCCTATCCCCCTAACTACACTGTAGGGTATGACACCAGCTGCTTCAGAATGGATTATTGATAGTGGATGTACCAATCACATGACTGGCAAAAGAATCCTTCTTATGGACTCAACCTTACGTCCATCCGACAAGAGTCACATCACATTTGCTGACACTGGTAAAATTAAGGTATTGGGTCTAGGTAGAGTTGCAATCTCAAAGGATCAACACATGGATAAAGTCATGCTTGTTGAATACCTTGGCTTCAACTTAATGTCTGTCTCAATGCTTTGCGATTTAAATATGATTGTGATGTTTGGAAAATATCGTTGCCTTGTTCTAATGGAATCTGACAAGTCTCTAGTGTTTGAAGGGTATCGGAAAGATGATTTGTATGTGGTAGATTTCTCAGCAGGACCACAACTTGCCGTATGTCTTCTAGCAAAAGCTTCAGAATGCTGGCTCTGGCATCGGAGGCTAGGGCATGCTGGCATGAGGAACCTCCACACCCTTGCAAAGAAGAAGCATGTCATAGGCATCGAGGGTGTCAAGTTCAAGAAGGATCACTTATGCGGTGCCTGTGAAGCGGGAAAGATGACGAGGGCCAAACATCCCTCGAACAACAACTCGACCCTTCGAACCTTCGAACTGCTCCACATGGATCTTTTCGGTCCCACTCATTACTCAACTCTTACTACTACTGCTTGTCTCTATGGCTTTGTCATTTTTGATGATTATTCTAGATATACTTGGGTGCACATAATCCTCTACAAGACTGAAGTGCAGGATGTCTTCAGACGCTTCGCAAATCGAGCAATGAACAACTATGGCGCCAAGATAAAGCACATCAGAAGTGACAATGGCACTGAATTCAAGAACACTGGCCTTGATACATATCTTGATACTTTGGGCATCACACATGAATTCTCATCCCCGTACACGCCACAGCAGAATGGCGTAGTCGAACGCAAGAACAGAACACTCATTGAGATGGCTCGAACGATGCTTGATGAATACAAGACTCCAAGAAAATTCTGGCCTGGAGCCATTGATACTGCATGCCAAACAATCAATCGTGTTTATCTTCACAAGCTTCTGAACAAGACATTTTATGAGCTCCTAACTGGCAAGAAGCCAAATGTCAGTTACTTCAGAGTATTTGGCGCCAGGTGCTGGATCAAGGATCCACATCACACTTCAAAATTTGCACCAAAAGCACATGAGGGTTTTATGCTTGGATATGGAAAGGATTCACACTTCTACAGAGTCTTCAATCTCTTTCATTATAAAGTGGTTGAAACAGTGGATGTGCGGTTCGATGAGACTAACAGTTCATAAAGAGAGCACCTGCCAAATGTGCTAGATGAAGCTCCATCCAGTGAATCAATCAAACTATTGGGAATTGGAAAAATCATACCCTCTGAAGCTCAACCTGAAGAAGAACTTATCATCTCCGCACCTGATCAACCTGAAGACAATGCTCAGCCCGAAGACAATTCCTCTAACAATGACAATGATCAACAAGAGTAAAATCTTCGCCCTGTACATCCTCGTGTTGCCAATGAAGTGCAGATTGAGAGAATAATTGATAGCATCAATGCACCCGGTCCGCTCACTCGTTCAAGGGCAACACAGCTAGCAAATTTTTGTGGGCACTTCGCATTCGTCTCAATAACAGAACCCAAGAAAGTTGAAGAAGCCTTCATGGAACCTGAATGGATTCAAGCTATGCAAGAAGAGCTTCAATAGTTTGAGATGAATAATGTATGGGAACTAGTTAAGCGGCCTGATCCTCGGAAGCACAATATAATAGGCACCAAATGGATATACCGCAGCAAGCAAGATGAGCATGGTCAAGTTGTCAGAAACAAAGCTCGTCTCGTTGCTCAAGGATATACTCAAGTGGAAGGAATTGACTTCGATGAAACATTTGCTCCTGTGGCTCGACTTGAAGCCATACGCATACTGCTGGCCTATGCAAATCATCATAACATACTTCTATATCAAATGGATGTGAAGAGCGCTTTTCTCAATGGCAAGATTGAATAAGAAGTGTATGTTGCACAACCGCCTGGCTTTGAAGATCCAAAACATCCTGACATGGTATACAAGCTCAACAAGACACTGTATGGCCTCAAACAAGCCCCTCGGGCTTGGTATGACACACTCAAATACTTCCTGAAGAGCAAAGGCTTCATACCTGGTTCCCTCGACCCCACTCTCTTCACGAAGACATATGATGGTGAACTATTTGTGTGCCAAATATATGTGGATGACATTATCTTCGGCTGCACCAATCAGAAGTACAGTGAAGAGTTTGGATATATGATGCAAGAGCAATATCAGATGTCCATGATGGTAGAGCTGAAGTTCTTCCTCGGTCTTCAAATACGACAGCAACGCAACGGCATCTTCATATCTTAAGAGAAGTATCTCAAAGATTTCCTGAAGAAGTTCGGTATGCAAGACTGCAAAGGCTTCACGATGCCAATGCCAGCCAAACATCATCTGCGTGCCGACGACAATGGTAAAGAGTTCAATCAAAAGGTATACCGCTCCATGATTGGTTCTTTACTTTATCTATGTGCATCTAGGCCAGATATTATGCTTAGTGTTTGCATGTGTGCTCGATTCCAAGCGGCACCAATGGAGTCACATCACTTAGCTGTGAAGCGAATTCTTCGATATTTGGCTCACACCCCAACTCTAGGATTATGGTATTCAAAGGGCTCAGAGTTTGATCTGGTTGGATTCTCGGATGCTGATTATGCTGGTGACAAGGTTGATCGCAAGTCTACATCAGGCACATGTCATTTTCTGGGACGATCACTTGTATGTTGGTCTTCAAAGAAGCAGAACTGTGTATCTCTCTCCACTGCTGAATCTGAATACATTGCTGCTGGATCTTGCTGCGCTCAGCTTCTGTGGATGAAGCAAACACTCAAAGACTATGGCTTTCATCTGAAGCAAGTGCCACTCTACTGCGACAACGAAAGCGCCATCAAGATTGCCAACAACCCAGTTCAGCACTCGAAGACAAAGCACATTGAGATTCGTCATCACTTTCTCAGAGATCATGTTGTGAAGGAAGACACTGATATCATACATGTCAACACTGAAGAACAATTGGCAGATATCTTCACCAAGCATTTGGATGAGAAGAGATTTTGCAAGTTACGGTGTGAGCTAAATATCTTGGAATCCTCAAATTTCCTGTGATCAGGCACACATCCTAACACTTATGCATATTGATGACTTAGATGTGCAACACACGAAGTAATGTATATCTTCAATCAATGAAGACATACATTCTAAGTGTGAATACATTAATGTGGAATTTGACTTGGAGCGCCACGATAATTGTGCGCCATGTCTGGGTCTAATACTTCCTATACGGTGGGTAATGCCACCACCAAAGGTTCTGTTTGAAGTGTTTCACTCACGGCGTTACATTTGCTATGTCTTCACATTTGGTTTGGCTTCAATTTCAACATGTCTTCATGATTATCTTCACTATATTGATTATATATATATACTAGTGTTCTGTCCTCTACAGCATTCACTTATAGCTATGTCTTCTTGTTGAATCTTTTGAACTAAGTGAATGTGATCGGACCCTAACCTCTCTATGCTTTCTATCTCAAACTCTATCTCTCCAAATCATATGCATTCTACTGAAACTATCGAATGTCTTCTCTGCGTCCTTGTCAGCAGAAGATACAGAGACAAACATTAAGTCCGTTTTCAATGCTCATTCCTTCACCTGAAACCCGAAGAAGTGGTAACGACCACCCGACAATCCAGGCATGCGTGGGACGTGGAACAACCCCAGATATGCTGCATAATGGCCACGTGTTCCTCAGATGTGAATCGCCAGGGGCACCTGTGTAATAACACTGAGCTGCCCCTGTCCCTATAAATACACGCCTCACCACAGTCATTATCTCTTCTTCCACTCTCGCACGAACCCTAGCGCCACCGCTAGCTCTCGACGACGCCGGCGACGAAGCGCTTAGCTGCCGCAACCTCTCCGACGCCGTCTTCACGCCGACCGCGGACATCGTCCTCTCCGTCGTCGCCGTAGGTGTCCTCCGTCGCCAAGTTAGGGCACAGACGATCGAACTGCTTGGCCTCCTCTTCCACTCCGTCTAGCAGTTCTTCGTGTGGTAAATAAAACTTCCTTTTTATGGCCCCTTTGATCCTACAGATTCGTCACTTTCTACCACAAATAGTTTCTGTTCACACATGTTGGATCCACTTCATACTGCATCTCATATTATGCCTAGTATGTTCACTTATGCTCACAAAGCAGTTAGATTCCTCACTTGTACTGATCTCTGGATTCGTACAAATCTGGAACCAACTCCTTATCTATGAGTGAATGTCTTCGCTCGATGAGGTCAATGTCTTCTAAACTGATTTATCTTCAAAATCTTCTGAGAATGCATATGACCTCTTCCCCTTCCCTCGCACCTTAATGCTGTCACAGGTACATGTCCGTGGGAGAATCCCTTGGTTCTCATAGTCTGCATTCATTTGCTGAATTCTTACAGCATCATATAAATTCTCCCGAAGCCAGTTCCTGTTTGTCCAGCAAGCGAAAGCCTCTGAAGCCTTTGAACGTGTTGAAGCCATTCAGTTTAAAGTTCATGGCTACAGAGAAATCTGCAAGGAAGGGAGGCAGACAGCGTCGTGGGGGAACATCAAGAGATTTGCCTGATGACCTCTCAGAGCTTTACAAGACAGATCCTGAAGAGGATTATAATCAGTACAAGACCCGAATCCAGTGGATTCGAAGATATTGGGCAGAACAGTGGTACAAATACAGATTCATGCCCAAGGAATATGCTGAGAAGAGTGCTATCAAAAGTCCTTGGGGTGATGTTCTCTTCCGAGGCCTTCCACCCAAGAACAGAGCTGAAGCTATTGCTCAGGGTTTCTATCCATGTATGGTCCGTGGACCTCAGCCTGAAGATGCCGACCCATCATCATTGCTATGGTGTCATGACGATAATCTCTTCAAGCGCAACTTCCAGCACGCAAAGGCATCAACCAAGGAAATCAAGAAGTCATTGGGACTAGACTTCAACCCTGGTCCTTCTACTCCCCGGGCTGACGGCACACGCGATGCAGAACCCAATGTCATCGGTCCTTTCTACCACCTTGATGGCCTCATGACTCACATCTCAGTTCAAGGTGCCAAAGTGGATCATTCTGATGATGATGCTGACACTGATGAAGCCCCAACTCCTACTCCAAAGCCGCAGAAGCCAAAGAAGGCTAAGGCTTCAAGATCAGCTGCTCCACCAAATATCTCACGGGCGAAGCCACTGGCTACTGCACCTCCTGAAGATAGTGTGCAGTCTGAAGATCTGTCACGCATCTCCAAGCCCCAGAAAGTCAAGATGCCTCTGCCGCACACCAGCCAAGAACTAACTGCTGCTACCATTCTGCGCAACGATGCCATTGATCTGTCCAGTGATGAAGATCTGGCAGATGACGCTCTTGAGCAACTGATCAAGAGCAAAGAAGAAGCAGAAATCTTCAACAATTTGCCTCTCTTTGACGTGGCAATCATCCACGACTTCATCGATGAGTGGTTTGAAACGCCCAACCTCAGCTTTGAAGACCTGCAACTTCCCATTGGTCTCAGTGTCGCCTTCCATGGTGCCATTGCTTCAGAGCTAGCTCTAGCTCAGCGCATCGTCGAACTGAAGCAGAAGATTGACTTTGAGAAAGCTCAGTTCAAGAAGCATATGGCCAAACTTAGCGTGCAAGAGGTCAAGAACTTCAAGATCATGCTGCACGAGCTTAAAGAAGTCTTTCTCAAGAAGCGTGAAGAAGCTCAAGGTTCTCGTGAGCGCATGAAGAGCCTGGCTGACAAGTGTGTGCAAGCCTAGAATGAGGCTGAGAAGTGCAAGGCCCTTGGGCGTCCTGGCATCGACCCCAGGATGGCTGCAAAGAAGAAGAAGAAGCCCGCTATGGACGAACCCAATGCACCAAGGCAGGAAGCAGATCCCATTGTCTTCCCAACTAGCATGACTGGCTCGAAGCCAAAGGCCAGGTCCACCGCTTCAGAACTGAAGAAGACGAGGACTGCTGAGGCTGAAGCCAGAAAGAGGAAACATCCTGAAGCCTCTGCTACTGCTCCCTCCAAGAAGAAGCGGAAGACCAAGAAGGAACGGGCTGCTCCCACAGAGCCCTTGATTGTTGAACCCATCTCCATTGTTCGCCCAGCCACTGAACATCAAGAGCGCCAACTGACTGTCCATGAGCCTGCTTTCACAGAGGCTAATGAAGCTGAAGACTTCCCAGCAGCTGATCCCACTACTGCTGAAGACATTGGTCACCATGACCATGTCGAAGATGATGCAGTTCTTCCTCAGATCGAGCACCAACAGGTATCATCGCCTGTGCTAACGCACAATGAACTCATTAGCATTGGTCGTCCTTTGACGCCAATTGCTCAGGATGCATCATGGGCTGATCACCCACAAGCACAAGAGGAAGATGACTTTGAGGCCCAGCCAACTCCAACTCCACAGGCGTCGCCAGCGTTACGCAGGCTTCGCAAAGGACCAAGGCCTCCAGTCTCTGCGTCTGAAGCTAAAGTTGCTGAAGACATTCCGGCTGCATCAGCCGATGAAGAAGAAACCCCAAGAGCTGCTACACCCCCGTCTCACCAAGAAGCTGTTCTCGAGGAGAACGTAACTGTGACCGACCCTCCAACTCATCAATTGGAGGTTGGGAATCTTGAGACTGCCACCTACAACACCAATGAAGCCACTGACGCTGTCATGGCTGAAGCCAAT
The DNA here is from genome assembly GCF_002162155.2 of Triticum dicoccoides. Lineage (NCBI taxonomy): Eukaryota > Viridiplantae > Streptophyta > Magnoliopsida > Poales > Poaceae > Triticum > Triticum dicoccoides. The sequence continues at coordinate 594,828,741 of NC_041390.1, forward strand.
GTGGAGCCTACACCAACCCACGCACCAGAAGTCAGTGAAGCCAATGATACTACTGCTTCTGTTCCTGCGCCTGCTGCTGGTCCTCAGTTTGACTATCATGTTGAGCACAGGCCTCAGGTACAGAAGCCAATCCCAATACTGCCCAGGTTTCCAGGTCCTGCATCAGCACCTGGATCCTTCAATGTCAACGGCTTCAAAGCAGACAACACTTTCTTCAATAGCTCCAAGAACCCCTACTCAAGGGAAAGAATATCTTCTGATCGGTTCTAGAGCTATCCGCAGCGAAGCTATTACTCCTGCATTCTGTACAATCAAGGTCGCATCTTCCCACATAAGCGTCTTGACATTGAAGCAATAGCTGGTCTGCCCTGTCTGGAAGAAGCTCTAGATTGCTTCAAAGAGGTTGGATTGTTGCCGTTTGTCACCGACCAAGAGCACTAGAATGAAGAGTTGCTGCTTCAATTCTATGCCACACTTCACATCCATGGGTACAACAGAGATCCGAAGAATTGGGTCCTGGAGTGGATGACAGGAAATGTTCATCACGAAGCCAAAGACTTTGATATCATTGAGCTCACTGGTCTGCCCACTCCTGGCGATCTCTACGAACCTGGCTGTCAGCTTCACAGTGAAGCTATGGAGAGCATCTTTCAGAAGCCTGAACCAAACATGAGTCAGATGCTCAGTATGATGAAGCCATTGCCACAAGATGCTGCATATCCTAAGGAGTTTCTTGTTGAAGACCTTGAGTATCTACCAATGACTATTTATCACATCATAAGGCGAACTCTCTGGCCTATCAAAGGACATTCTCCACATGCCAAGCTGGAAGGTGCAATGAAGACTTTGGTCTTCTATATTCTTCATGGCAAATGCTTCAATGCACAGGACTTCTTCATCCGCCAACTTGCTGCATCAGGCTCTGATCTTTTTGGCTTGAAGTTCTACGCTCCATGGATAATGCAGCTGATTAAACTCCACTCCGCTATCTCATATCAGCCATCTGCTCGCAATCATCGGATCTTTCTGCCTGATGTGGATATGTCCGTTGAAGCCATTTATCCTGAGCCTGCCAAGGAGCTTCTTAGTCTTCAGAATGCGGAGCATCAAAGTTTTTCTCAGAACATTGAAGGAGTTGAAGCAGTCACTCATGTTTATCCTTTGGCTGGAACTACACGTGCACCACATCATGCCCTTACTGAAGCCACCGATAGCACAATTGCCCAACGACCCAAGAAGCGCACTCGTGTCCTCAATGACCGAGAGCTTCTGGTGGCTCTTCATCAGAAATAGGATAGGCATCATGACTGGCTGAAGCGCCAAATGCAAGGCCTCTTGGTGGATGTCAACCGCATTCGCAATCTTGCCACCAAGAATGCCTTTGTTGCCCATGAAACCTCTCGACGCACCTGGAAAGGGCTAACGCTTATGTGCTCTGAAGATGATCTTCAAGAGGATGGTTTCTCTAAACGCTTCAAGTTTGACTCTACACCTCCTCGAAGGGCAGTGCTGCGACGAACTCCATCTCTTGAAGACTCTGAGTTCTCTTCCTCTGCTGCAACTGTGAATGCCAGAGTGATCGAGGACGAAGACGATGCTACTTCACCGCCACCTCCTTCAGCACGCTTCGACACTGCTCCAAGTTCTTCTGCACCGCCGAACACCACCAACGACCCTGCTGCTTCACCTACTCTTCATGGGAATGAGTAGATGCTCTATGTCATCAAACCTTTTTGGTCCTTACTAACAAAAGGGGGAGAAGCATATGAGTTTGATAGTCTTCAAGCGGGTCCACATGGGCGGTTGCTTTATATTTTGCCTCGTGTTTACAACTCTCATTTTGATACATTTGGTTCTTTGAGTTGTAACACCTAAACTCGATGGTCGTCTGCTACTTATTTGCTACTTCGTGATGCGATGATAAATTCCGCATGTGCAACGATAAATTACGCACTTAGATCATTTTGCAGACGTCCATTTTCCGTTATGCATGTCATTATCTTCACATACCTTCTCATGCATAATGAATTGTCATCATAAGTTGAAGAGGATCTCCACAAGTACAACCTGCCATGTGCATTTGCATTCCAAAAGCAAATTACTTATATGCACATCTTCAAGGGGACCCCTTGCAACTTATGAAACCCGTTGAAAACTTCAACTAGTTTGTCATCAATCACCAAAAAGGGGGAGATTGTAAGTTCATCTAGTGCCACCCCTAGTTGGTTTTGGAGTATTGATGACAAACCTAGTTGAGGGACTAATGTGTTTGCGAGAATTGCAGGATAACACAGGTAGAAGTCCCTCATTGATTCGGTTTTCCTACCAGAGATGACCCCTAAAAATGTATGAAGACATTGATGTCAAAGGTGGTATATGAAGATATTCACATTGAAGACTATGACAAGAGAAGACATCGCATGAAGCCTATGGAGCTCGAAGACTTAGGTCTTTCGTAGTTCTTTTTCTTCTTTATTGAGTCATAGGAACCACCGTACTGTTAAGTGGGGTCCAAGAAACCAGTCAGAATGCCTGAAGTGATGCTTAACGAAAACCTATGTCTTCGAGTGAAGACTATGAGAGCGAATCTTGTCCAGAGTCGGACAAGTCAGCTTTGCTTGTAGCCCAAGTAAAGTTGCCGTGTGTGTTTGAAATCTGACCGTTGGAACACGTGTCAGTTCCTTAGTGACCCAGGGTCATTTCGGACAAATCGGGTTAGGTTGCCTAGTGGCTATAAATAGCCCACCCCCTACAACCATAAACGGTTGGCTGCTCAGAGTTAGAGTACGGCTTTTGTCGTTTGAGAGCAACCCACCTCGAAGCCTTTGAGAGAATTCCTTGCGAGGATAAAGCCCTAACCACCCAGAGCCAAAGAGTGTTAGGCATCACTTAAGTCTTCTTGTCTGTGTGATCTGAAGACTTATTACACTTGAGGACTGTGAATCCTCCAGCCGGTTAGGCGTCGCGTTCTGAGCATCCAAGAGACATTGTGGATCGCCGGTGAACGAAGTCTGTGAAGGTTTGAGAGTCTACCTTGAAGACTTACCAGAGTGATTGGGCGAGGTCTGTGTGACCTTAGCTCAAGGGGATTACGGTGAGGACTCAGTGTCCTGAGCTGCGTGTTCAGGACTGGGTGTCCGGGACTGTGTGTCCTCAGGTTTAAATACCTAGCTGCCCTAACCATACGTACAGTTGTCACAGCAACTGGAACTGGTCCAACAAATCATTGTCTTCAACGAGTCACTGGTTTCATCCTTCCCTTCCCTTCACTTACTGTTGGTCCTGGTGAAGTCATTGTATGATTGCACTATTTTTTGTCTTCACTGAGTGACTGCGTGTTCTGTTTGGCTTCATAATATCTTCCTACCCGATCCTTACGACATCGCTGCTATTAGTCATTGTGCTTTCACTTCATTGAATACTTGACTATGGTTTGCCTAGTGTAGTCTACCTTCCGCTGCATGGTAATAGGTTTATTTCTATAGTTTGTCTTCGAAAATTCCACGTTTCGAAGACTTTCATAAAAATCGCCTATTCACCCCCCTCTAGTCGATATAACGCACTTTCAAAACCACCACCCCTCCACCTATTCTCCGCACATCCATTTGTGCCGCGCCCTTCTCTTCTGTAACACCCCAGATGTAACTTTCCATATTCGTAACTCTGACTCTTGCCTTTTCCGGAGATGCGATATGAGTTTCCCTTCATAGTTGGGTTTTTGTCTTTCATTTTGCATTTTGTTCATGTCATGCATTTCATATCATGTCATCATGTGCATCACATTTGCATACATGTTTGTCTCATGCATCCGAGCATTTTCCCCGTTGTCCGTTTTGCAATCCGGCATTCCTACGTCCTCCGGCGTCCCCTTTTGCCTCTTTTCATGAGCGGGGGTTAAACTTTCTCGGAATGGACCAAGTTTTGCCAAGCAGGCTTGGTACACCACCGGTAGACCGCCTGTCAAATTTCGTGCCATTTGGAGTCCGTTTGATACTCCAACGGTTAACCGAGGAACCGTAAAGGCCTCGTGTGTGTTGCAGCCCAACACCCCTCCAAAGAGGCCCAATAAACCTTCCAAACCCCCTCCATCCTCTCGGCTGTTCAATCATGTTCGCGTGGCCGAAAACCGCACCTCATTTGGACATCCCTACCTCCTTCTACCTATATAAACACCTTCCCCTCCATTTTTCGTGGTGCAAACCCTAGCAATCTTCCTCCTCGCGCCGCCGGACACATCCACCGCGCCGGACATGTCCGCGCCGCCGCCCCGTCCAATCCCGGTGCGCCACCTGTCCCGCGCCAACCGTCCCTGCCGCCGCGGCCCGCTGGACCCGAAACAGGCCCGCGGGGCCCATCCGTCGTCGCCGCCCGTGCCCGCGCCGGGCCCAAGCCGCGCCCCGCGCTCCGCCGTGCACCGCCGCCTTCACCGCCTCCGCTGGAGCCGCCTCCGCCACCTGCCGCCGGGTCTTGCTCCACCGCCTCCTCGGCTCGGCCTTGCCCGCGCAGCCACCCGCCGCCGCCGCAGCGCACCCACCACCGCCACCGCGCCACCCCCGACGTCCTCCGTCGCCCAACGCCGCCCCGCGCCTCGCCGGTATCATCGCCGGAGCCCGCCGGCCGGATCCGGTGGATCGGATGAGATCCATCGGGAGCTCATCCAAACGCCTCGTCTCGTGCCCGGATCCGTCCATCCCGCACAATGTCATCCAGTTTTCCGGAGGTTGATTTTTCTCTAAGTCCCCAGATCTGTGATATTTTTAGGCCATGTTCATCGCAACATAACTCCTCATCCGTAGATCCGTTTTGCATGCGTGATATATCAAAATGTTCATCATGATGTGCTCTTCATTTTGTTCCATTGTGCCATGCTTGTTTGAGTCCATCTTGATGCCCAAATTGTTGATGCAAGAGTGCTATAAATTGTTAGGTGCTGATTCTTATCAGAGTATGAGCATTTGTCATTTTGCTACATTTGTTGTGTGCTGCCTATGGGCATGAGCTCTACATGTATTTTGATCTATGCCATGCCATCTTTACAGGGGTGTATGCCTTGTATTTTTGTGATCTTTGTGGTGACTAGCACAAGCATGCAAAGTAGCTCTCGTGATATTGCTGATTTCAGGGACTTAGAATTTCACTAAGTCATTGCTCTGCTGTTATTTTTATGCCATGTATCCATGATGCTACAGAGTGATCCATGCTTGTTTTGAGTATCTTGAGTAAGGATGATTTTGACATATGGTTGTGCTATATCTATCCATGTCCCTGTTTGCAATTATGAAATGCCCTAGCATGACTCAGTCTTGCTCTATTTTTGCTGTATAATGTTCCTGGCAGATTGTTTACATATTAATCAATTTTTCCATGGTTGTTGTAGTTGATCCATGCATGCTATGAACTTGCTCTTGCCTTGGTTAGATTCATAAACATGTCTTCTTGCTATTGCCATGCTTATCTTGTCATGCATTGCCTTGTGTTGAGTGAATCGAGCTCACAAACATGCCTTCATAACTCTGTTTTGACATGCCCAGTTTTTCTGCTAAGTCTGAATCTGTTAACGAAACTTGCTATGTTTACATGGGTGCCATTATATTTTCTATGCCCTTTTGGCTTATGGCCAGTAAGGGACTTTTGTTCTATGCTTTGAGTAGATTCATGCCGTGTCTTGTATTGCTATGTTCTGTTCCTGTAGCATGTTATTAGCTTGCTCTAAACATGTCTTCCTGATGTTAATTCCTGGCATGTTAATATTTTCACTAAGTCTGTGATGCTGATATCTTTTGCACTTTTGCCATCCTTGTTTGAACCTGCTCTTGTGTGATTTAGCCGTAGCTCAGTGTTCATCTTTTTTCAAGCATCTTGAGTAGAGCACTGCCATATACTTTGTTGCTATGTTGGAGTGCAATAGCTTAGTTTCTTGTTGCATTCTAGATGGTATCGTGCTGTTAATCGCAGAATTGTGCCATTCTTGTTTCACTTGCCATTTGCTAACCGTGCATCCGATTCCGATGATCTTTATATCGACCGAAATCATCTCATCTTTCCAGCGGCACACTTGGTTTGCCAAGTTGAGGCCTGGTTCAATCTTTCCCTTCCGGAGCATGCATATGCATTGCATATCACATCCCGCATATCATGCCATATTTTGCATCATGTTGCTTGCGCATTGCACCGTGATTGATTGTTGGTATTTTGCTTGTGTTCTTGCCTTGGGTAGAGCCGGGAGACGAGTTTGTGATCAAGGAACCCGTTGAGTACGCTTACGAGGATCAAGCTTTCATCATCTCGGAGAACTTTGCAGGCAAGATGACCATACCCTCGAAATCACTTCTATCTTTGCTTGCTAGTTGTTCGCTCTATTGCTATGCCGCGATACCTACCACTTGCTATATCATGCCTCCCATATTGCCATGTCAAGCCTCTAACCCAGCTTTCCTAGCAAACTGTTGTTTGGCTATGTTACCGCTTTGCTCAGCCCCTCTTATAGCGTTGCTAGTTGCAGGTGAAGATGGAGTTTGTTCCATGTTAGAACATGGATATGTTTGGGATATCACAATATCTATCTTATTGAATTAATGCATCTATATACTTGGTAAAGGATGGAAGGCTCGGCCTTATGCCCGGTGTTTTGTTCCACTCTTGCCGCTCTAGTTTCCGCCATACCGGTGTTATGTTCCTTGATTTTGTGTTCCTTACGCAGTTGGGTTATAATGGGAACCCCTTGACAGTTCGCCTTGAATAAAACTCCTCCAGCAAGGCCCAACCATGGTTTTACCATTTTCCACCTAAGCCTTTTTCCCTTGGGTTCTACAGACTCAAGGGTCATCTTTATTTTAAACCCCCCGAGCCAGTGCTCCTCTGAGTGTTGGTCCAAACTAGAGCACCGTCCGGGGCCATCCCTTGGCAAATTGGGTTACGTTGGTTCTTGTACGTTTAGCTTATTCGGTGTGCCCTGAGAACGAGATATGTGAAGCTCCTATCGGGATTTGTCGGCACAGCGGGTGGTCTTGCTGGTCTTGTTTTACCATTGTCGAAATGTCTTGTAACCGGGATTCCGAGTCTGATCGGGTCTTCCTAGGAGAAGGAATATCCTTCGTTGACTATGAGAGCTTGTGATGGGCTAAGTTGGGACACCCTTGCAGGGTTTTGAACTTTCGAAAGCCGTGCCCACGGTTATGGGCAGATGGGAATTTTTTAATGTCCGATTGTAGAGAACTTGACACTTAATTTAATTAAAATGCATCAACCGCGTGTGTAGCCGTGATGGTCTCTTTCCGGCGGAGTCCAGGAAGTGAACACGGTTTTGGTGTTATGCTTGAACGTAAGTAGTTTCAGGATCACTTCTTGATCATTTTAGCTTCTCGACCGTGCTTTGCTTTCTCTTCTCGCTCTCTTTTGCGTATGTTAGCCACCATATATGCTAGTGCTTGCCGCAGCTCCACGTCACTACTCCTTTCCTACCTTTAAGCTTAAGAGCTTGTTTGGGACTGCTCTGCTCCGTAAAAATCAGCTCCGCTCCCAAAATTATAAGCCAAACGGGGTAGCTCCATGATTTCCAGCTCCGTGAAAAAACCTGAATCTGGGAGTCAGCTTCGCACTTTCTGGGGAGCTACTCGAGGGGTACTCTGAAAATTCGAGTTTCAAAAGTACTCGTGGAGTTGGTGGGTAATTACCCACCACTGCCACCCATAAGTCATACCCCTTTGTTTTTTCCAACTCTTTTGTTTTTTTAGCCATCACGAAGGAGAACACCCTTACCCTTTCGCTTTTAGGAGGCACAAACAAGAGACCTACAGCAGCTGCCGCCGCCGCCACCTGCATCGGCCGGTCGGAGCACGACGCCGGCGAGGAGACCACTGGAATGGGTCAATCCTGTGGTCCTCATCCTCCTCCCCTCAATTTCTCTGCCCATCTCCACCATCCAAATCCCGTACCTTCGAGGACGGCCATGGCCCCGATGATGAGGGTCGGCCTTTCCCATCCCGACCAGTCCTCGACGGCAGCAGCCCCGTCCGTTGTGGCAGCCACCTCTTCTGGGTCGACACAGGCAAGACATGGGGGGACCCCTGCCGCACCCTCTCCTCCGAGCCATGAGCCAGCGTCCGCCATGGACGCTGAAGCTTCGGTTGGGCACACCACCGGCATGAGCGGCAACGTCAGCCAGACCGGCGCCCCTACCAAGAGACGTGCAACACGTTCAGCCACTAAGGAAGAGCAGTATACCATTTTTTTCACTTGTGTTGGCTCTGTTGAAGATGATTTGTTTTCACAATACACGACCATGTTCTTCAATTTGGACAAATAATTACATACAGTATATGTAGATTGAAGTAGTACGTCTGTAGCAACGATTTGTTGAGAAATATGTATTGAACTATCATGGTCAGGGTGATTCAATGGAGTGGACCGATGAGTACGTCCAAATTGTTTGTTCCTTGATGGTTGAACAAGTGGGACATGGGAATCGTCCCAACACTCATTTGAACCCTTTAGGCTATAACACTGTGTCAGAAAGGTTCTACCAGATGACCGGAATTAGTTTATCAAAGAAACAACTGAAGAACAAGTGGCATAAGTTAAAGGGTGACTGGTCTTGTTGGAATAAATTAATGAGGAAGCAAAATGGGACAGGTTAGGACAGTTCGAAGGGAGTTATTGTCATGGACAATGAGTGGTGGAAGAAGGCGAGAAAGGTTAGTGTTGTCACATACTACATTATAATGGTAACTGTAGTTCATATACATGTTATGTTGATGATTTTTCTTTTCTTTAGGACATTCCGGGATGTGGCAAGTTTAGAAAAAAAGCATCTTCAAAATCTGGAGCATCTTTCCAAAATGTTTGGTGATATTTTGAATGATGAACAAGATCATTGGAATCCCATGAGTGACAACCCCATTATACCCCCAAGTCAAGAGAATTTTATTGATGCTGATAATGTTGTTGGAGTTGGAGAGGAAGAGGTTCATGACATCCCTGATGATATTGGTAATGCGGTTGGAGGTGAGGAGGATGAGGTTTCTCCTTGCATTGCTAATGCAAAGAAAAAACCTCGTGTTCTTTTTGAAAAAAATAAGAAGCCAAAGTCAAGCACAACACTTGTTATCCAAGATAAAATCACAAAGATAGCTGAATCTGCCGCTTCTTTTACTTCAATGAAGCAAGGAGAGGTGACAATCAAGGAAGTCATGGATATGGTCTTGGAATGTGGGGCCGTGCACGGTTCCGATGAGCATGATATTGCCACACAGTTATTTGTGAAGAAGGACCAGCGGGAAATGTTCAAGACCCTTCCTAAAGAGTTTAGGTTCAATTGGCTTAAGAGGCGATACAACGACAAGTATGGAAATTGAAGAAGTACTGTGTTGGCGCATGAATTTTTCTTACGTCATGTCATTTGAACTATTTGCTTTATGTATGTTGGAGTGAACTATTTTATCATTGTATGCCACTTAAACTATTTGCTTTATCTATGTTGGAGTGGACTATTTTATCGTTGTATATCACTTCAACTATTTGTTTTATGTATGTTGGAGTGAACTATTATATCGTTGTATGTGACTTGAACTATTTTCTCTATGTAATGTCACTTCAAATATTTTCTCTATGTATGCACATGTCTGATAGTGACAACGATGATTCCGATGATGAGAGTATGAAGTTTTGCAATCTTGTTCTGGGTGCTGCTACACTTGCACAAGTGTATTGTGATACATATCTTGATAAGAATCCACCGAGGACATCAATTCTAAGTGGTATGGGATGGTTGCAAGAGACTTTGAGGACTCCGGGTGAATGCCTTTCACAACTTCGCATGAGCACGAAAATATTCATGGACCTTCACGACTTGTTGGTGCGAAGGTACGGGTTAGAATCATCCATGCATGTGAGCATCTATGAAAGTCTTGCAATTTTCCTATTCATCTGTGGTGGCAATGAGTCCAACAGAAGAGGTCAAAATCGTTTCAATCACTCGAGCGAAACCATTAGTAGGAAATTTGATGAGGTTCTGAATTGTTTGATGAAAATGGCAAAAGATTTCATTAGACCTAAAAACCCCAACTTTCCCAATGTTCATAAGAGGATAAGAGATGATAGACGGGCGTATCCACACTTTAAAGATTGCATTGGTGCACTTGATGGCACACATATTTCAGTGTCTCTGTCTCCTGAGGATAGTGTCAGATATATTGGGAAATCAGGGATACCGACTCAAAATGTTCTTGCAATTTGTGACTTCGACATGCTATTCACTTATGTGTCCGTGGGGCAACCAGGAGCTATGCATGACACTAGTGTGTTATACAATGCAATAAGTGTTGATGAAAGTTTCTTACCACACCCTCCAAAAGGTAACATGTTTGCATAAAATCAAACAATTTACTAATTGTTCAAACATGAAACGTTCATTAAAAAATAGCTCATATCATCTCTCCATTTATAGGCAAATACTACGTTGTTGATGCGGGATATCCCAATCGTCCGGGATACCTAGCTCCTTACAAGGGTGAGAGGTATCATATGCCAGAATGACATAGAGGTATGGAGCCCAAGACTCCAACCGAAAAATTCAATCGTGTTCACTCATCTATCCGCAATGTTATTGAGCGATCATTTGGAGTGCTAAAAATGAAGTGGCAGATTCTCTATAAGATGCAAACGTACCTGATGTTCAAACAAAAAATTATTGTTGTTGCCACTATGGTCCTTCACAACTTTATTCGTGAGCATAACAGTGTAGACTTGGACTTTGCTCGGTTCGACCGTGATCCTGATTACGTGCCTACAATTCCGGACAGGTATAACAAATTTGTTGCTGCCTCAGATAGATCTACCGCGGAACCGGATGCTCCGACCGTGGATAAATTCCGTGATGAGTTAGCCACCGCTATTGCCTCTGGTTGGAAGTAGCTATGTTCTAATCAAAGATGGTCTGGTTCTTATTTGAATAATTTCTTTTCATTTCTTTTCAAGGAAGTCAAACAATGTATCGATGCACATTATGTGAAACTTTTTTAATTATCTACCGATGGATATTTATGTCGAACTTTAATTTATATATCAGTGGGTACTTATATATCAGTCGACATATATTGGTTGTATTAATTCACATCATTTTGCGTCTTTGTAATCCAATGACATGTTCATGAATACACCACTCAAATCGTGAGTACATGAGTTCACTTGTAATATTGTATTTTTGAAGTACAAAACTTGAAGAAAAAAACAATTCCTCAAAGGGCACAAATACTAGCCCGCTCAAAACATCATCCATAATAAAATAGGGGCACAATAGACTTTTCCCACCAAATATTCCCATTCTTGAAGTTGGAGCTAACTGGAAGCCAAACAGTATGAAGTGGAGCTGCAACTTCTGGGTGGAACCGCTCTAAAGTGAAGTTGGTGGAGTGAAGCTGATTTTCCTGGAGTGGAGTAGTCCCAAACAGGCTCTAAATAGTCTTGATCGCGAGGGTGTGAGATTGCTGAGTCCCCGCGACTCACAGATACTTCCAAACAGTTGTAGGTGCCGATAATACCAGTGCAGGTGACGCAACCCAGCTCAAGTGGGAGCTCGATAAAGATCGTGTTCGTTGTGCTGTTTTGTTTCCCGTTGATCAGTAGTGGAGCCCAGTTGGGGCGATCGGGGATCTAGCATTAGGGGTTGTCTTTCTTTATTTGGTTCCGTAGTCGGACCTTGATTGTATTCTGGATGATGTAATGCTATATTTATGTAATGTTTGAAGTGGCGATTTCAAGCCAACTCTTTATCCCTTTCTTACTCAGTACATGGGATGTGTAAAGATTACCCCTCTTGCGACATGCCTACTATGCGGTTATGCCTTTAAGTCATGCTCTGACACGTGGGAGATAGAGCCGCATCGTGGGTGTCACATCTTCTTCACCCAAACCCAGAGCACTCTCAAAGCGAGGCGAGGATGCAGCACAACAGCCCCACCTTCCAGCTCCCACCGATCGTGCCAGAGAGACAGTAGCCGATGTCGTCGTGGAGAGGACGCTCCGCGTGTGGGTGTTCTCAAGATGGAGGGGTGCAAGGGGGTTTGCCGAGTGATTCCTCTGTGCGGGCTTTGCCCACCTCCCTACGGGCTCGTCGGTGATGTTCCGACTGGAGGATGTGCGTCCAAACTCCAGAACTCCGCTTATAGGACTCACCGTCACCTTCACCACCAGATTTGATGCGTACTACCTCCTCGGCAAGGTGTTTTGGTGTGGAGACGAATTCATCGCATTCACAACACATAAAATCTTCACAAACTTCGATTGCATCTTCCCCACCCGCGATGGTATGTGATGTATGTCTACTACACAACCTTCTTGTAGACGTTGTTGGGCCTCCAAATTTCCCTCAAGTGGATGACCTAAGGTTTGCCAATCCGTAGGAGGCTTAGGATGAAGATGGTCTCTCTCTAGCAACCCTACAACCAAATAACAAAGAGTCTCTTGTGTCCCCAACACACCCAATATAATGGTAAATTATATATGTGCACTAGTTCGGCGAAGAGATGGTGATACAAGTGGTATATGGATGGTAGATAAAGGTTTTTGTAATCTGAAATTATAAAAACAGCAAGGTAACTAATGATAAAAGTGAGCGTAAACGGTATTGCAATGCTAGGAAACAAGTCCTAGGGTTCATACTTTCACTAGTGCAAGTTCTCACAACAATAATAACATAATTGGATCACATAACTATCCCTCAACATGCAACAAAGAGTCACTCCAAAGTCACTAATAGCGGAGAACAAACAAAGAGATTATGGTAGGGTATGAAACCACCTCAAAGTTATTCTTTCCAATCAATCCGTTGGGCTATTCCTATAAGTGTCACAAACAACCCTAGAGTTCATACTAGAATAACACCTTAAGACACAAATCAACCAAAACCCTAATGTCACCTAGATACTCCAATGTCACCTCAAGTATCTGTGGGTATGATTATACGATATGCATCACACAATCTCAGATTCATCTATTCAACCAACACATAGAATCTCAAAGAGTGCCCCAAAGTTTCTACTGGAGAGTCAAGACAAAAACGTGTGCCAACCCCTATGCATAGGTTCATGGCCGGAACCCGCAAGTTGATCACCAAAACATACATCAAGTGGATCAATAGAATACCCCATTGTCACCACGGGTATTCCACGCAAGACATACATCAAGTGTTCTCAAATCCTTAAAGACTCAATCCGATAAGATAACTTCAAAGGGAAAACTCAATCCATTACAAGGGAGTAGAGGGGGAGAAACATCATAAGATCCAACTGTAATAGCAAAGCTCGCGATACATCAAGATCGTACCACCTTAAGAACACGAGAGAGAGAGAGAGAGAGAGAGAGATCAAACACATAGCTACTGGTACATATCCTCAGCCCCGAGGGAGAACTACTCCCTCCTCGTCATGGAGAGCACCGGGATGATGAAGATGGCCACCGGAGAAGGATTCCAACTCCAGTAGGGTGCCGGAACGGGTCTAGATTGGTTTTCGGTGGCTACGGAGGCTTCTGGCGGTGGAACTCCCGTTCTATTGTCGTGTCTGATAGTTTTAGGGTATATGGATATATATATATATATATATATATATATATATATATATATATATATATATATATATATAGGCGGGAAAAATACATGAGGGGAGCCACGAGGGGTCCACGAGGGTGGAGGGCGCGCCCCCCTACCTCGTGCTCTCCTCGTTGATCCCCTGACGTGCACTCCAAGTCTCCTGTATTGCTTTCTTTCCAAAAATAACTTTTCCGAAGGTTTCATTCCGTTTGGACTCCGTTTGATATTCCTTTTCCGCGAAACACCGAAACAAGGGAATAATAGAAACTGGCACTGGGCTATGGGTTAATAGGTTAGTCCCAAAAATCATATAAAATAGCATATAAATGCATATAAAACATCCAAGGTTGATAATATAATAGCATGGAACAATCAAAAATTATAGATACGTTGGAGACGTATCAACATCCCCAAGCTTAATTCCTGCTCGTCCTCGAGTAGGTAAATGATAATAACATAATTTTTGATGTGGAATGCTACCTAACATATTTCTCTAAGTAATTCTTCTTTATTGTGGCAAGAATATTCAGATCCATAAGATTCAGGACAAAAGTTTAATATTGACATAGAAATAATAATACTTCAAGCATATTAACTAAGCAATTATGTCTCTTCAAAATAACGTGGCCAAAGAAAGTTATCCCTACAAAATCATATAGTCTGGCTATGATCCGTCTTCACCACCCAACATATTCAAATCATGCACAACCCCGATGACAAGCCAAGCAATTGTTTCATACTTTTGATGTTCTCAATCTTTTTCAATCTTCACGCAATACATGAGCGTGAGCCATGGACATAGCACTATAGGTGGACTAGAATGATGGTTGTGGAGAAGACAAAAAGGGAGAAGATAGTCTCACATCAACTAGGCGTATCAACGGGCTATGGAGATGCCCATCAATAGATATCAATGTGAGTGAGTAGGGATTTCCATGCAACGGATGCACTAGAGCTATAAGTATATGAAAGCTCAACAAAAGAAACTAAGTGGGTGTGCATCCATCTTGCTTGCTCATGAAGACCTAAGGCACTTGAGGAGGCCCATTGTTGGAATATACAAGCCAAGTTCTATAATTAAAATTTCCCACTAGTGTATGAAAGTGACAAAGCAACAGACTCTCTATCATGAAGATCATGGTGCTACTTTGAAGCACAAGTGTGGAAAAAAGGATAGTAGCATTGTCCCTTTTATTTTTTTATTTTTTATTTGGCCTTTCTTTTCTTTTCTTTTTTCCTTTTTTGGGGGGGGGGGGACAATGCTCTATTAATGATGATCATCACACTTCTATTTATTTACAACTCAATGATTACAACTCGATACTAGAACAAGATATGACTCTATATGAATGCCTCCGGTGGTGTACCGGGATGTGCAATGACTCATGAGTGACATGTATGAACGAATTATGAACGGTGGCTTTGCCACAACTAAAATGTCAACTACATGATCATGCAAAGCAATATGGCAATGATGGAGCATGTCATAATAAACGGAACGGTGGAAAGTTGCATGGCAATATATCTCGGAATGGCTATGGAAATGCCATGATAGGTAGGTATGGTGGATGTTTTGAGGAAGCTATATGGTGGGTGTATGATACCGGTGAAAGGTGTGCGGTATTAGAGAGGCTAGCAATGGTGGAAGGGTGAGAGTGCGTATAATCCATCGACTCAACATTAGTCATAAAGAACTCACATACTTATTGCAAAAATCTATTAGTTATCGAAACAAATTACTACGCACATGCTCCTAGGGGGATAGATTGGTAGGAAAAGACCATTGCTCGTCCCCGACCGCCACTCCTAAGGAGGACAATCAATAAATACATCATGCTCCGACTTTGTCACATAGCGGTTCACCATACGTGCATGCTACGGGAATCACAAACTTTAACACAAGTATCTCTCAAATTCACAACTACTCAACTAGCATAACTCTAATATCACCATCTCCATATCTCAAAACAACCATCAAGTATCAAACTTCTCATAGTATTCAATGCACTTTATATGAAAGTTTTTATTATATCCCTCTTGGATTCCCATCATATTTGGACTAAATTCATAACCAAAGAAAATTACCATGATGTTTAGGACTCTCAAAATAATATAAGTGAAGCATGAGAGTTCATCTATTTCTTCAAAATAAAACTACCGCCGTGCTCTAAAAAGATATAAGTGAAGCACTAGAGCAAATGACAAACTACTCCAAAAGATATAAGTGAAGATCAATGAGTAGTCGAATAATTATGCAACTATGTGAAGACTCTCTAACATTTAAGAATTTAAGATCTTGGTATTTTAATCAAGCAGAAAACAAAACTAAATAAAATAAAATGACGCTCCAAGCAAAACACATATCATGTGGCAAATAAAAATATAGCTCCAAGTATAGTTACCGATGAACGAAGACGAAAGAGGGGATGCCTTCCGGGGCATCCCCAAGCTCAGGCTTTTGGTTGTCCTTGAATTTTACCTTGGGTGCCTTGGGAATCCCCAAGCTTAGGATCTTGCCACTCCTTATTCCATAGTCCATCGAATCTTTACCCAAAACTTGAAAACTTCACAACACAAAACTTAACAGAAAACTCGTAAGCTCCGTTAGCGAAAGAAAACAAAACACCACTTCAAGGTACTGTAATTAACTCATTCTTTATTTATATTGGTATTAAACCTACTGTATTCCAACTTCTCTATGGTTTATAAACTATTTTACTAGCCATATATTCATCGAAATAAGCAAACAACACACGGAAAACAGAATCTGTCAAAAACAGAACAGTCTGTAGTAATCTATAGCTAACGCAAACTTCTCGAACCCCAAAAATTCTAAAATAAATTGCTGGACGTGAGCAATTTATCTATTAATCATCTTCAAAACGAATTAACTAAATAGCACTCTCCAATAAAAACTGGCAGCAATTCTCGTGAGCGCTAAAGTTTCTGTTTTTTTACAGCAAGATCAACAAGACTTTCCCCAAGTCTTCCGAATGGTTCTACTTGGTACAAACACTAATTAAAACATAAGAACTCAATAATAACAGAGGCTAGATAAATTATTGATTACTAAACAGTAACAAAAAGCAAGGAACTAAAATAAAATTGGGTTGCCTCCCAACAAGCGCTATCATTTAACGCCCCTAGCTAGGCATGATGATTTCAATGATGCTCACATAAAAGATAAGAATTGTAACAAAAAGAGAGCATCATGAAGAATATGACTAGCACATTTAAGTCTAACCCACTTCCTATGCATAGGGATTTTGTGAGCAAACAACTTGTGGGAACAAGAATCAACTTGCATAGGAAGGTAAAACAAGCATAACTTCGAAATTTTAAGCACAAATAGCATTAGAGCTTTAAATGACCATGTTCATTGCAAAGTTCACAAGGATGGTGATAAATATTAAATCTTTCGGCACAAACATCTACCCTTTCTTACAAAAATTTAGTTTTTAAATGCTTATGCCTCTTGCAATATCTATCTTCCCTATTTGGTGTGTACTTGCAAACCCAATGCACTCCACAAAAATTGACATGTTTATAGGAGACATTTTCATCATAACTAGTGCAATCATCATTAGTACTATGGATATTCAAGGAGTTCATACTAACAACATTGCAATCATGCTCATCATTCAAATATTTAGTGCCAAACATTTTAATGCATTCTTCTTCTAACACTTTGGCACAATTTTCCTTTCCATCATACTCATGAAAGACATTAAAAAGATGAAGCGTATGAGGCAAACTCAAATCCATATTTTTTGTAGTTTTATTTTATAAACTAAACTAGTGCTAAAATAAGAAACAAAAAGATTCGATTGCAAGATCTGAAGATATACCTTCAAGCACTCACATCCCTGGCAACGGCGCCAGAAAAGAGCTTGATGTCTACTACACAACCTTCTTCTTGTAGACGTTGTTAGGCCTCCAAGTATAGAGGCTTGTAGGACAGTAGAAAATTTCCCTCAAGTGGATGACCTAAGGTTTATCAATCCGTAGGAGGCGTAGGATGAAGATGGTCTCTTCAAGCAACCCCGCAACCAAATAACAAAGAGTCTCTTGTATCCCCAACACACCCAATACAATGGTAAATTGTATAGGTGCACTAGTTCGGCGAAGAGATGGTGATACAAGTGGTATATGGATGGTAGATAAAAGTTTTTGTAATCTGAAATTATAAAAACAGGATGGTAACTAATGATAAAAGTGAGCGTAAACGATATTGCAATGCTAGGAAACAAGGCCTAGGGTTCATACTTTCACTAGTGCAAGTTCTCTCAACAATAATAACATAATTGGATCACATAACTATCCCTCAACATGCAACAAAGAGTCACTCCAAAGTCACTAATAGCGGAGAACGAACGAAGAGATTATGGTAGGGTACGAAACCACCTCAAAGTTATTCTTTCCAATCAATCCGTTGGGCTATTCTTATAAGTGTCACAAACAGCCCTAGAGTTCGTACTAGAATAACACCTTAAGACACAAATCAACCAAAACCCTAATGTCACCTAGATACTCCAATGTCACCTCAAGTATCCGTGGGTATGATTATACGGTATGCATCACACAATCTCAGATTCATCTATTCAACCAACACATAAAACCTCAAAGAGTGCCCCAAAGTTTCTACCGGAGAGTCAAGATGAAAACATGTGCCAACCCCTATGCATAGGTTCATGGCCGGACCCCGCAAGTTGATCACCAAAACATACATCAAGTGGATCAATAGAATACCCCATTGTCACCACGGGTATTCCACGCAAGACATACATCAAGTGTTCTCAAATCCTTAAAGACTCAATCCGATAAGATAACTTCAAAGGGAAAACTCAATCCATTACAAGAGAGTAGAGGGGGAGAAACATCATAAGATCCAACTATAATAGCATAGCTCGCGATACATCAAGATCGTACCACCTCAAGAACATGATA
>NC_041390.1:594847724-594885895 GCF_002162155.2 Triticum dicoccoides
ACATAGCTACTGGTACATACCCTCAGCCCCGAGGGAGAACTACTCCCTCCTCGTCATGGAGAGCACCGGGATGATGAAGATGGCCACCGGAGAAGAATTCCCCCTCCAGCAGGGTGCCAGAACGGGTCTAGATTGGATTTCAGTGGCTACGGAGGCTTGTGGCGGCGGAACTCCCGATCTACTGTCGTCTCTGATAGTTTTAGGGTATATGGATATATATAGGCGGAAGAAATACATGAGGGGAGCCACGAGGGGCCCACAAGGGTGGAGGGCGCGCCCAGGGGGTGGGCGCGTCCCCTATCTCGTGCTCTCCTCGTTGATCCCCTGACGTGCACTCCAAGTCTCCTGCATTGCTTTCTTTCCAAAAATAACTTTTCCGAAGGTTTCATTCCGTTTGGACTCCCTTTGATATTCCTTTTCTGCGAAACACTGAAACAAGGGGAAAACAGAAACTGGCATTGGGCTCTGGGTTAATAGGTTAGTCCCAAAAATCATATAAAATAGCATATAAATGCATATAAAAAATCCAAGGTTGATAATATAATAGCATGGAACAATCAAAAATTATAGATACGTTGGAGACGTATCAGTATGCACAACCTCCCCTACTACATCGGCCAGGACGACATGGAGAGGAGGAGTAGTGAAGAGGAGGTGCAGTGAAGATGGTGGTGAAGTCCCAGTATCGTGAGCTTGTCTTGCCCTAGGGTGTTAGGGCTTTTTATCTTTTATATATTTCTATCTTAATTATGTCGTTGGTTGTACCGTGAACTTTTAATCTCTGTCGTGTTATCCCCTAGGAACTTTGTTATGCTTGCTACCCTTATTTGATATGCCATTGGTTATCAGTTTTTTTGCTTGCTATTTCTATCTTATTTGACGTGAGATAAATCACTAGATGGATATGGTGCCGTACACGAGCCCTTCTGCTAAATCAATCATTGAAAGGGTATTCCTCAATGAAAACCAGCAAGCTTTCGCCCATTTAGAGTAGGGTCAAGTTTTCGCACGCGCGGATAATGGACTAGTTGAAGTGTCAAAAAGGAAACTAAATCTAGAAAAATGAGCCATGTTGATGTTGAAAAGAAGAAGAAAAGCTATTTTTTGAATGGTTTGTGGCCTATGCTATGGTTTAGGGCACCCTATGTTTTATGTAAGAAGTATGCTATGGTTGCTACTTTTTATGTTATGGATGTATGCTTGCTACGTGAGATATCAGTAGATGGATATGGTGCCATAACCGAGCCGTAGACATGCTCTCTAGATGGATATGGTGCCGTTGCCGAGCCCTAAACATGCTCTCTAGATGGATATGGTGCCGTTGCCGAGCCCTAGACATGTTCTCTAGATGGATATGTTGGCTAATGGTGCCATCGGACTTTATTTTAGACGTGGTTTCAGATGGATATCATGATCTACATAATTAAGTCTGACATGTTCTTAATAAAAACAAAAACAAAAAATCATGTATACAATATTTTTCTTGCAACAAAAACATGTTTATAATACCCGCATGTCAAAAAATGTAAGTGTTGTGCCGTAGGCTATATATAGAAGGAAATTGCCATGATATGTACAAATAAATTTGACATGGGCAAGTCCAATAATAAATCGATTTACTATCATGCACTATTTTTGTTCGGCATGGCAATAAATGGATTCATCATGGTAATAATCAAGGAAAAAAACAGAGCCAACACGTGGGCCTTCGACACTCAACGCAGTGAGACGGCCCAACCAGAGCTTAGTTCAATTTGGGCCTTAGAACTACGTTTCTTTTCTCTTCTGCGGTCGGTGTTGTCTGACAAAACTGAAGAAACTAAAAGTGTACAAAACTGACAAAACTGACATGATCCACAAATTAAGCAACACAGAGCATAGAGCACATGATCCACAAATTAAGCAACACGGAGCATAGAGCACATGATCCATAAATTTAAGCAAATCGTAGAGCACATGATCCACACATTAAGTAACACAGAGCTTGGAGCACATGATCCATAAATTTAAGCAAATCGTAGAGCACATGATCCACAAATTTAACCAAATCCTAGAGCACATGACACCACACTAATAACATCTCTAACGAGTGATGACCAACAAGTAAGCAAATCCTAGAGCAACTACACAAAAATAAAAGGGATAAAATCCTAAAGCTATCAGATTCGCCTGATTGTTCAATTGAATCATTTGCTTCAAGTTCTTGTTCATCTTCTTTATTTCCCCCTTTAGACCTGCATCCCCAACTGTCAGAGCAGCACTTTCAGAGACCTAATTCGTTGGTGCTGACGACAGATTGAGCTCCCGGGTTGGGGCCCCATTGAATTGAATCCGCTTAACATAGTCATCCATCCATTCAAAATGTGTGCATTTCTTCACGATCTGGAACGAAAACATGAACCCTAAATCCCAGATCGACAAAAAATCAAAAGCAAATAGAAAAAGAAATCAGAGAAAAATCATGAGATCTAACCCGCCCCTTTGGCTTGCTCTCGCATTTCACGAACTCGCGCCCATAGTTGCCATTCCTGACCTCCTTTGAAGTCAACCGTATCAGTGGCTTGCTGCGTGGGCAGTCATGACATCGCTCCATGGGAAGTGGACCATACTGGGTCCACGAGGGGCGGGAGGCTGAAGTGGAGCTCGACATATCGCCCAAAGTCACCGGAGAAGAAGAAGCAGAGGAGTGGCTCCTATCGTCGCCGGAGAAGAAGAATCAGAGGAGGAGTGGATCCTCTCGTCGTTGCATTATAAGCACCAGAAGAAAGGGGAGCACAACCAACAAGTCTCGCGGATCGCCCCACGATCCAACGATGCGGAGCCATCCATGTGATCCAATGTTGCGGAGCCTGGACGCAGCCTGCCCTTGGAATTACTTCTAGAAGACGGCTGACGTATGAGTATGATCGGACGGCTGATGTCCGGAGCTAGGGTTAGGCAAAACCCAGCGGGGTTTAGAGGGGTTTTGAGCTGGTCAACAGGGTTTCAAAGGCTTTGACTGAGCATAATTAATTTTTTTTAAAAATCAAAAATATGAAACCTTCGTCGTTCGTCGTTTTATAGGACACACTAACAAGGAAAAAATACTAAACTTGGTATACATACATTTAGAGAGAAAAAAACCTAGCTAGCATGATCGAGGTCAAATGAGCACCATTAATAAAAAAATCAAGAAAATATAAAACCTGCACACAATGTTGTCTTGTGTGAAATGTTACCAACCAAAAATCATAAACTTTCTCTATGGACATTTTCATGAAAAAACCTTCACACATATGAGCTATCACGTACAACGTTTCATAGAGACCAAGGAGAGGAGGTAGGGTTTCCCTTCGGTTTTTGAAAATTTAAAAAAAATCACCAAAGCTTGATTTCAAAGTGAATAAGAAGGATCTGAACTTAGTTTTCGATTTTCATATGGTAAACGTGTTTTTCAATGGTTTTTCTATTAAAGTATATTTTTTCAAAAAAATGTAAAAATAGAAAGATTAATTCAATAAATAGTGATTCTTCGAATCTACACTATATAGATTGAATTGGTGTTAATAAAAAATATTGGGATTTTTACATCTGTGCCCCTGGTTCCTTAGCTCTACTCATTCATCTCCGCGCTCTTAACTTTTGCTCAATTTTCCCCACTCCCTTCCCAGAAACCCTTATAACTGGGCACAACGGACGTTGCCGTCGGGTCAAAGGCTTGACCGTTAACTCTGACTAGTGGGGCCATGCTGGACTGTGCCACGTTGGGTTTTTATTGAGACAACTGTGCCGCGTTGGGTGGTGTCGTTGTTCGACAATGGGGCCTTGGTTTCGTTGGGCCGTCCATTGCATTAAACGTCTGCGCGCGCCGCCAGGATAGAAGCCTGCTATGCATGCACCCAGGAAACTGTGCCTGCATGCGTCGATCGAGCCTGCATGCACCGATGCCAATATGTAGCTAGGTGGTTACTAACAAAGGAACCCTACTAACAAGCCGAGCTCTCTAAGAAAATAATCAACAATTATGCAGTCCCAATATGTAGATAGAGCCAATAATGAGTCGAAGAGCAAGAAGGGCAGATGGATGAGGGATGGCAGAGGCAGAGGGTGGCTTAAATAGCCGTAGTGCAACGTGTTATTTGGCCGTGACAATAACGGGGTCAAATGTGAAGTTAGTAACCTGTTTTCAAACCCACCGCAGCATCGGGAGTGTACACGCGTAGGAAACGGTGGTTTGAAATGAAGAAGAAAAAGAAGCTAATTGCACACGTGGGAATCCGTTGTCATACCCTATATTATATGAACAAAAAGAGACAATATTTGAAGATCTTGTGGCCATTTTTAAGGATAAAAATAAATTTGGCCCTTAAAAATTTGGTCATTTTGCATGATAAAAAGAGATAGAGGGCTTATGGCCATTATACAAATGCAAAATGACCCATTTTTTTGATAGTTTGTGGCCATTTTACATGATAAATATAAATTTAACCCTTATAAATTTGGTCATTTTACATTTGTATAGAATAAAAAGAACGATGCAAAAAACAGAGCAAACGATGCAAAAAAAACGACGCATTTTGACGGCCCAGAGCTTGGTTTTCTTTTGGGCCCAATAACAACGTTTTTTTTCACGGAGTCAGTGTTGGGCGAGCAGCCGAGCACAACTAATAGGATCACCTCTCGCAGATCGCCCCACGATCCAACGATGCAAAGTTGTCCTTGTGATCCAACGGCGCAGAGCCTGCACACAGCCAGCCCACCTAGTTCCTTCTAGAAGGCCAAATCTGATGGCTATCGTTTGGCGCGAGGGTATGATCGGACGGATGACGTTGGGAGCTAGGGTTAGGCAAAACCCCGCGGGGTTTAGAGGGGTTTTGAGCTGGTCAACGGGGTTTCGAAGGCTTTGACTGAGCATAACTAATTAAAAAAAATCAAAAATATGAAACATTCACCGTTCGTCGTTTTATAAGACAAACTAACGAGGAAAAATACTAAATTTGGTCTATGGTCATTTTCATGAAAAAACCCTAGCTGGCACGATCGAGGTCAAATGAGCACCATTAATTTTAAAAAAATCAAAAAAATATAAAACATGCGCACAATGTTGTCTTATGTGGCATGTTACCAACCAAAAATCATAAACTTGCTCTATGATCATTTTCATGAGAAACCCTTCACACATATGAGCTATCATGTACATGATTTCATAGAGTTCAAGGAGAGGAGGTGGTGTTACCTTCTGTTTTTGAATTTTTTTTAAAAAAATCAAAAAATAGTGAGACTTCGTATCTACACTATGGAAAGTGAATATGTGTTAATAAAAAAACATTTGGCTCATTTAGGGTAGGTTAAAAAAACTTGATTACAAATGGACTGTTTACCCTAGCCTAGGAGCTCATTTGGAGCACATTTTCTCAAATTCAAATTTATTTGACCTCCTCTAAATCACTTCAAATTTGTTCCCCAAATGCGTTGGCCGCGTCCCCACCTGGCGGCCGCCCGCTCGCGGTCAGCTTAATTTATGACCACGGGCCCACGCGTCAGCGATGGCGGTCGCCCTTTTTTAAGCCGACCGTGCGACGAGGCTATCCTCATCCAAACTCGCTCCCTCGTCGCCGGCAAACCCTAGAAAAAACCCTAGCCAACTCTAGCCAAATGAGACTCTTCTTCGGCGCCAGCAGCAGCAAATCCAAGGGCAAGGCCCCCGCCGTCCCTTTCCCCTTTGAGTTCATACCGCCTCCGCTGGCGCCGGCAGAGGGTGCGAGTGAGTGTGCCAGTGCACCAGCCGGAGTGGCACTGGCAGCACCGTGTCCCTCTGTCGTACCCCGACGTCACCCTGGCGCACGACTGGCATCTGGATCCAGAGAGGATCCCAGTCCCGGCGGCGCCACGGTCGACTAGGGCGCACGCGGAGGAGGTGCGGCATCGGTGGGCAATGCTGACGCCGAAGCAGCACCGCTACGCCAGCTACGCCACCGACTCGCCTAACTGGGCGAGGTGGTTCGCCTTTGAGCATGACGAGGCGAGGCGACACGGCATGCGAGAGGTCGACCGTAGTGTGCCTCCTTCCCCGCTCGTCGTCCGAGAGGAAGACCAGGCGGCGGAGGCCGCCTACCAGGCGGCTCTTGCGACGGTCTACCGCGAGAGCGAGGAGGACGAGCGGCGCAGGATGGAGGCGGTGGAGGAAGAGGAGGCTCACTATGAGGCGGCCATGGCGCAGACCCTCACCCTCTCCATGGCCGGCGATTGCGTCGTGCCGCCGGTGGCCCGACCGTCCCCTCCCCGACGGCTCATCAAGGCCGACCCGGAGCCGCAACCGGAGCCCGAGCCCATCGCACGCTTCTCCTGGACAGGAGTGGTGCACGCGTGGGTGTCCGCGCCACCGGTTTGGATGGGGCAACCCCGGAGCAGGAGGCGACGTACCTGAGATGTGGCGTCAGCGATGGCTCGGCGAGGAGCGTCGTCGCGACGAGTACGAGGAGATGCTCGAGCGCGACCTCGAGAAGGAGGCGTGCGAGGCTGAGGAAGAGGCGCGCCAAGCCGCGGCTACACAGGCAGCCGCACAGCCCCCGCACCGGCACTGCCCCCGCCGTAACAGCTGCCCGCGGCCTACATCGCCGCTGCCTGGAACACGGCGTTCCCCTGGGCCGGCCCTGCACCGAGGCTCATCGACCTCACCCACCCCGAGGACGATGACAATGACGACGCCTAGGTTAGGTAGTTTTAAATTTCTTTTAGTGCTAATGTGGACGCGTGGACTCTCGCCGGCCTTCGTGGCCGGCTTTAATGTTTAATTGATTTATTTTTATTTTAAATATGCATGCACAGTTTTTTTGTCCGCGCCGTCAAAATGGGTCGGGCGATGGAGGTGGTTGCCCTGGGACGTTTCGGGCATGTCCATGGACAAGTGCTACCCCACGACCGCGGTCTTGCACGCGCCCACTTATACGCAGCCCCTCTCGTCAGTTAACAATCAAAGGCATTGACCCGACGACAACGTCCGTTATAACCAGTTATGAGTGTTTCAGGCAAGGGAATGGGGAAAAGTGAGCAAAAGTTAACAGAGTGGGGATGAATGAGTACAGCTAAGGAACCAGAGGTACAGAAATAAAAAAACCAAAAATATTTGGCTCACTTGGAGTAGTTCCAAAAAACTTGATTACGAATGGGGATCTTTACCCTAGCTTGAGAGCTCATTTGGAGCACATTTATCATGACTACAAGTTTTACCACGCAAAAGAGATCGGATCGATCACCTAACGTTTACAATAGTTCAGCAAACTGTGCAACTCACACCATAGGGGAATGGACTTCAAGTGTTGGTTCAAATTCAAAGTTTGCCTCGGTAGTTCAAATTCAAAGTGTACAAATAGAATTATTACACCTTACAAGTTTTCACAGTACTTCAAATTGACGACAGAATCCTTATTACAAATCTTTAAAGTTCAAAGTTTATGACTTGCATTCAAGTTCAAATTCAAATCTTTGCCTTGCTCCTTGTGTTCCAGGATGGGTTAACCGTCTTGCTTCTGGTTTCCCTGGGTGGGATATTTTGTGCTTTTGAAAGCTTTGTCTTGTTGCTTCTGATCTTCACTTTGGTGGTGGCGGTTTTGTTGAGCTTTGACTGCTCGAGAAAGTGATGACCAGTTGACGGTCATCTGTGGGCTCACTAATCTTTAAAGGAACTTGAGACAAAATAACGTCCTCCTCTCTTATAGCTTCAAAACCTTCGTAAGCCATCGTTTCAAATACCTCATCACATGATGGTTCAACCGAAGTTTATTCCTCTTTAGGTCTTTTATGTCTTGTGCCTCTAATTATCCTAGAGCTGGGTTAAACATAAATAAGCTTAGCCATCGATAAAAAAGAGAAAAAATGCAAAAAATGGAAAGATTGCACACATACCAAGCTGCTAATTTAGTTGCTTCATTCTCTAAACTTGCTGCATTCTCCTCTGCATTTGTTGCTGCCCATTGTTCCTCTTCTCCAAATGATGCATCAACTGGATTGGTACAATGCCTAGCAATATGCCCTAGGATACCACACCTTTTGCATTTACACTATTTTTTACACAACCGTCTTCACCGGCTCTTATCCTGTTTTTCCTTGGTCTTCCTAGTGGTCTAGTCAGTAGAGGAGAATGGAGTTTGAACCCTGGGTCTACTATGTTCCATTGGTCTTTTCCCAATAGTGCACGCACATTTTCAGCATAAGCAGCCCTTAATTTGGCAACAGAGAAATATTCAGAGCAATACTGATCAACTTCACCATCTTCACCTCCAATAACAGTCATGAGATGTAGGGCATGTATGCACGGCTTTGCGCGGATCTGCCATTGCCTACAGTTGCATTCATTGGTTGCAAGGTTCACTGGATATCTTCATTCCCTATTTTTATTGTTAGTGTATGTCATCTCAGCCTCGTATGTTGATAGTCGAATGCATTTCATCCTTAGTCCTCTTGCTTTGGCATGCAATGCCTTAATTAGATATGGGAGCATAAGATGGCCAACATATTGTGTTTCTGCAATTCTTTTACGAAGAGCCATCTTTACCATGATCATCTGCCCAATCTTATCAAATGCTTGCCACAACAAAAGCTCTTTCACTGACTTGAACTTTGCATTGAAACACTCAGCGGGGTTATTGGTCACATAGTCTACTTTACAGATTTCATTGAATTTGCTTCTTGACCACAACTTTCCATGATGTTCATCCATGTACTCCTTCACCAAAGGATTATTAGCATACAACACTCTCAAATGGTGCTCATGCTTCCTCAAGCTGCATGTGTATGATGCTGGCCATAGATTCTCATCGTAAACTTTGCCTTTGAATTTCTTTTTAAAATTCTGCGCTAGGTGTCGCATACATTCCCTATGTTCCACTCCAGGGAATACAATTTCTACCGCAGTTTCTAAACCCTTGCAAGTATCTGTGTGTATAACTAAACCTGAGGGTGTACCTATAATGTTGCGCCCCTGCTGCAGAAACCAGACCCAACTCTCCTCACACTCTTCCTCCAACACACCAAATGCAACTGGGAATAGCCAGTTGTGTTCATCAACTGCAGAAGCTACTGCTAGCTGGCCTCTCCATCTTCCATTCAAAGAAGTTGCATCGACAGCCAAATAGGGCCTACAACCATTCAGAAATCCCTGCGAGCAAGCCTTGAAACAAACAAAAGCCCTCCTGAAGCACTCCTTCTCCAGTGCCCTCCCTTTTAATTTGCACTGAACTGTATGCTTGTCAATCTCTACAACACTCCCTGGACTAGCCATCTCCGCTTCAGCTTTGAAGGTGTAAAGCCACTGAAAACTGTCATTCCATGGACCATTAATCCTATCAAGAGCCCTTTCCTTAGCATGGAAAATCCTCACGTAATGTACATTAATCTTGTACTTCTCAAATAACTTCCCATGGAGTGCTGCTGGACCAATTGTTGGTGTTTCCCTCACCCAATCCAATTGCATCTGCCACCCACCTAGTCTTTGCAAGCTTAGATTTTTCCTTCCCCCTCCCCCTCCAGGTGGGCAAGTGTGCCCATGTGGGTTGCTTTTTATCCGAAACAAAGTGAAAAATGATGTCAAATACAATTAAGAAACAATACACATGATCTGAATATAGAATGGATAAATGATCTGATAACAAGTTTCAGTTGTCATACCTGAATCAATTTGCTCTTTCGCATAGTGGATGCATGCAACCTCCACCTACACCTAACATAAGGGCAATGAACAATGAATCTTCCTGGCTCACTCCTATCAACCTCATAAGAGTTTTCAGTGAGAATGCAATATGTAGTCACTGCATTACGACAGTCCACCATCAATTCGAATACGGTTCCTGGAGTAAGGTTAGGATTCTTCCTGTTCAACTCAATTGTTGGCATGTCCTCACCATCACATTCTTGTAAAACTAAGTAGTCGATGTTCTCCTCCCTCTCTTCATCGTCAGTGTCATCAAATCTAGCATGACTGCTAGGCTCCTCTGGATATTCATCTCCCACTGCCTGTTGACTGACTCTATCAACCAGTTCAGGGAATAGAATCTCATCCCCATCATCATGTCGAGGCACTTCCTCGTCAGGCTCTGCATCTACTTATACATCAGGTGCAGAAGGGAGAAGAGAAGTGGCAGAATTAGCGGCAGCAGGCA
The DNA here is from genome assembly GCF_002162155.2 of Triticum dicoccoides. NCBI lineage: Eukaryota > Viridiplantae > Streptophyta > Magnoliopsida > Poales > Poaceae > Triticum > Triticum dicoccoides. The sequence goes on from NC_041390.1 coordinate 594,857,861, forward strand.
TGTTATGGCTTTCAGAACCACTAGGTTTACTTGGTCTCGACCTACAAGGAGTGCGAGGACGCTCGCTATTAGCAGAGACAGATGATGTCTGAACACCCTTCAGGATATGTTGTTTGCATGCCTGAAGCACACCGATATGGATTTTACCGAGACGGCTGTCAGCATTCAAACTAAATAGCAATCCCAGATGCTCATCGCAAGTTAATGGGACAAATCTTTGCTCGGTAGTGTCAAAATATCTCAGTTCAACAACATCGGCAGGGCTCCATGGATACTCACAACAGAGTGCCTCGTGGAAATCTCTAAACGAAGCGCTAGTTTCTACCACTTTAGGATAGAAAAATCTAGAAATCATACATGGTTTAGTTCCACGCAGCTTGCTAGTTTTCATTCTAACCGCCAGTCGAAAAGCAAGTGCAGGATCAACCCTATTCGATTGCAATAAGATAAAGGGCGCAATTAGGACGATTTTTAGATAAATTGCACTGATTCACGCCAACGGTGGTCAAATACAACCTAATTTACGAATCTCCTAATCAATTTGAGAGGAAACCGATGCTTACCGAGGTGGAATCCATGAATTATCAGCCTCTGATTTGACCCAATCATCTCCACGGTCGATGGACCGGACGGGGTGCCCCCTGACATTGCTTCCTAATCCTAGATGGGAAGGGAGGGTAGAGGCGGCAGAGGCGGCACGACCATGGCGAAGGCGGCACGACTGCAGCAGAGGCGGCACGACGGCGACAAAGGCGGCACGACGGCGATGCGGAAGCGATTGGATCTGATTCAGGTTACAGTGAGTATCAGTTTTGCGTCCCCACGGGTTACCACGTAATGGTCAAAATGTGGACTCCGCCCTATGTGGCCCCACTCGTCAGAGTTAACGGTCAAGCCATTAACCCAACGGCAACGTCCCCTGTGACCAGTTCTGAGGGTTTCGGGCAAGGGAGTGGGAGTGGGGAAAAGTGAGCAAAAGTTAAGAGCGTGGGGATGAATGAGTAGAATTAAGGAACCAGGGGCACAGAAATAAAAATCCATTGTTTTAAATGAAGGCCAAACTCGTAACTCAAATATTCGCCTCCGTGATCAGATCATAGAAACTTTATTTTCTTATTACGATCATTCTCCACTTCACTCTGAAATTCTCTGAACTTTTCATATGTTTCAGATTTTTGCTTCATTAAGTAGATATATCCATATCTGCTCAAATCATCTATGAAGGTCAGAAAATAACGATACTCGCCGCGATCCTCAATACTCATCGGACCACATACATCGGTATGTATTATTTCCAATAAGTTAGTGGCTCGCTCCATTGTTTCGGAGAATGGAGTCTTAGTCATCTTGGCCATGAGGCATGGTTCACAAGCATTAAATGATTCATAATCAAGTGATTCCAAAAGTCCATCTGCATGGAGTTTCTTCATGCGCTTTACACCAATATGACCTAAACGGCAATGCCACAAATGTGTTGCACTATCATTATCAACTTTGCATCTTTTGGCATCAATATTATGAATATGTGTATCACTATGATCGAGATTCAATAAACCATTTATATTGAGTGTATGACCATAGAAGGTTTCATTCATGTAAACAGAACAACAATTATTCTCTGACTTAAATGAATAACCGTATCGCAACAAATTAAACATGATCCAATCATATTCATGCTCAACACAAATATTAAATAACATTTATTTTAGGTCCAACACCAATCCCGGAGGTAGTGGGAGTGTGCGATGGTGATCTTATCAACATTGGAATCAATTCCAACACACATTGTCACCTCGCCCTTAACTAGTATCTGTCCATTTTGTAACTCCTGTTTTGAGTTACAAATCTTAGCAACTGAACCGGTATCAAATACCCAGGGGCTACTATGAACACTAGTAAAGAACACATCAATAAAATGTATATCAAATATACTTTTGTTCACTTTTTCATCCTTTTTATCCGCCAAGTTTTTTTGGGGCAGTTCCACTTCCAGTGACCATTTCCTTTGCAGTAGAAGCACTCAGTTTCAGGTTTGGGTCTAGCTTTTGGGCTTCTTCACGGGAGTGGCAACTTGCTTCCCATTCTTCTTGTAGTTCCCTTTCTTTCCCTTGCCCTTTTTCTTGAAACTAATGTTCTTGTTTAACCATCAAAACTTGATGCTATTTCTTGATTTCTACCTTCACCGATTTCAGCATCGCGAAGAGCTTGGGAATCGTTTTTGTTATCCCTTGCATATTATAGTTCATCACGAAGTTCTAGTAACTTGGTGATAGTGACTAGAGAACTTTGTCAATCACTGTCTTATCTGGAAGATTAACTCCCACTTGATTCAAGCGATTGTAGTACCCAGACATTCTAAGCACAAGCTCAATATTTGAGCTATTCTCCTCCATCTTGTTGGCAAAGTACTTGTCAGAGGTCTCATACCTCTTAACACGGGCATGAGTTTGAAATATCAATTTTAGCTCTTGGAACATCTTATATGCTTCGTGCCGTTCAAAATGTTTTTGAAGTCCCGGTTCAAAGCCGTAAAGTATGGCACACTAAACTATCAAGTAGTCATCATATCGATCTTGCCAAACATTCATAATGTCTGCATCTGCTCCTGCACTAGGAATGCCATCTACGGTGCATCAAGGACATAATTATTCTATGCAGCAATGAGGATAATCCTCAGATCATGGACCCAGTCCGCATCATTCCTACTATCATCTTTCAACTTAGTTTTCTCTAGGAACATATCAAAAAATAAAACAGTGGAGCTATACGCGATCTACTGATTTACAACATAGATATGCAAAAACTATCAGGACTAAGTTCATGATAAATTAAGTTCAATTAATCATCTTACTTAATTACTCCCACTTAGATAGACATCCCACGAGTCATCTAAATGATCACGTGATCCATATCAACTAAACTGATGTCCACTACACAACCTTCTTCTTGTAGACGTTGTTGGGCCTCCAAGTGTAGAGGTTTGTAGGACAGTAGCAAATTTCCCTTAAGTGGATGACCTAAGGTTTGTCAATCCGTAGGAGGCATAGGATGAAGATGGTCTCTCTCAAGCAACCCTGCAACGAAATAACAAAGAGTCTCTTGTGTCCCCAACACACCCAATACAATGGTAAATTGTATAGGTGCACTAGTTCGGCGAAGAGATGGTAATACAAGTGGTATATGGATGGTAGATAGTAGTTTTTGTAATCTGAAAATATAAAAACAGCAAGGCAACTAATGATAAAAGTGAGCACAAACAGTATTGCAATGTGTTGAAACAAGGCCTAGGATTCATACTTTCACTAGTGCAAGTCCTCTCAACAATAATAACACAATTGGATCACATAACTATCCCTCAACATGCAACAAAGAGTCGCTCCAAAGTCACTAATAGCGGAGAACAAACGAAGAGATTATGGTAGGGTATGAAACCACCTCAAAGTTATTCTTTCCAATCAATGCGTTGGGCTATTCCTATAAGTGTCACAAACAACCCTAGAGTTCGTACTAGAATAACACCTTAAGACACAAATCAACCAAAACCCTAATGTCACCTAGATACTCCAATGTCACCTCAAGTATCCGTCGGTATGATTATACGATATGCATCACACAATCTCAGATTCATCTATTCAACCAACACATAGAACCTCAAAGAGTTCCCCAAAGTTTCTACCAGAGAATCACGACAAAAACGTGTGCCAACCCCTATGCATAGGTTCATGGGCAGAACCCGCAAGTTGATCACCAAAACATACATCAACTGAATCACGTGGTATCCCATTGTCACCACAGATACGCACGGCAAGACATACATCAAGTGTTCTCAAATCTTTAAAGACTCAATCCGATAAGATAACTTCAAAGGGGAAACTCAATTCATTACAAGAGAGTAGAGGGGGGAAGAAACATCATAGGATCCAAATATAATAGCAAAGCTCGCGATACATCAAGATCGTATCACCTCAAGAACACGAGAGAGAGAGAGAGATCAAACACATAGCTACTGGTACATACCCTCAGCCCCGAGGGAGAACTACTCCCTCCTCGTCATGAAGAGCACCGGGATGATGAAGATGGCCACTGGAGAGGGATTGCCCCCTCCGGCAGGGTACCGGAACGGGTCTAGATTGGCTTTCGGTGGCTACGGAGGCTTCTGGCGGCGGAACTCCCGATCTATTGTGCTCCTCGATCGTTTTAGGGTATACGGAGGCTCCTGAAGAAGTACGTCAGGGGGGCCACGAGGGGCCCATGGGGGTGGAGGGCGCGCCCTAGGGGGGTGGGCGCGCCCCCTACCTCGTGGCTCCCTTGTTTCTTTCCTGACGTGCACTCCAAGTCCATCAGGTTGCTTTCCTTCCAAAAATAAGTTCCGTGAAGTTTCAGGTCAATTGTACTCTGTTTGATTTTCCTTTTCTGCGATACTCTAAAACAAGGAAAAAACAGAAACTGGCACTCAGCTCTGGGTTAATAGGTTAGTCCCAAAAATGATATAAAAGTGTATAATAAAGCCCATAAACACCCAAAACAGTAGATAATATAGCATGGAGTAATCAAAAATTATAGATACGTTGGAGATGTATCATAAACCATGTCCGATCATCATCTGAGATGGAGTAGTTTTCAATGGTGAACATCTCTATGTTGATCATATCTACTATATGATTCAAGTTCGACCTTTCGGTCTCAGTGTTCCGAGGCCATGTTTGTACATGCTAAGCTCGTCAAGTTTAACCCGAGTATTCTGCACGTGCAAAACTGTCTTGCACCCATTGTATGTGAACGTAGAGCTTATCGCACCCGATCATCACGTGGTGTCTCGGCATGACGAATTGTCGCAACGGTGCATACTCAGTGAGAACACTTATACCTTGAGATTTAGTGAGGGATCATCTTATAATGCTACCGCCGTACTAAGCAAAATAAGATGCATAAAAGATAAACATCAGATGCAATCAAAATATGTGACATGATATGGTCATCATCATCTTGTGCCTTTGATCTCCATCTCCAAAGCACTGTCATGATCTCCATCGTGACCGGCTTCACACCTTGATCTCCATCGTAGCGTCGTTGTCGTCTCGCCAACTATTGCTTCTATGACTATCGCTAACACATAGTGATAAAGTAAAGCAATTACATGGCGATTGCATTTAACAATAAAGCAACAACCATAAGGCTCCTGCCAGTTGCTGATCACTTCTACAAAACATGATCATCTCATACATCAAAATATATCACATTATGTCTTGACCATATCACATCACAATATTGTTGGGGAACGTAGTAATTTCAAAATTTTCCTACGCACAAGCAAGATCATGGTGATGCATAGCAACAAGAGGGGAGGTTATCGTCCACGTACCCTCGTAGACTGTAAATGGAAGCGTTATGAGAACGCGGTTGACGTGGTCGAACGTCTTCACGATCCGACCGATCCAAGTACCGAACGCATGACACCTCCGAGTTTAGCACACGTTCAGCTCGATGACGTCCCACGAACTCTGATCCAGCAGAGCTTCACGGGAGAGTTCCGTTAGCACGACAGCGTGATGACGGTGATGATGTTGCTACCAACGCAGGGCTTCGCCTAAGCACTGCTATGATATAATCGAGGTGGATTCTGGTGGAGGGGGGCACCACACATGGCTTGGAACAATCAACTTGTGTGTTCTAGGGTGCCCCCTGCCCCTGTATATAAAGAAGCAAGGGGAGAGGCCGTCCGGCCCTTGCAGGGCGCGCCAGGAGGAGGAGTCCTCCTCCTAGTAGGAGTAGGACTCCCCTTTCCTACTCCTACTAGGAGGGGGAAAGGAAGGAGGAGAGGGAGAAGGAAGGAGAGGGAGGAAAGGAGGAAAGGGGGGCCGGCCCCCTAGTCCAATTCAGTTTGGGCTAGGGGGGGGGGCGCCCTGCCTCCTCTCTTCCACCACTTGGCCCATGAGGCCCAATACTTCTTCCCCGTATTCCCGTAACTCCCCGGTACTCCGAAAAATACCCGAATCACTCGGAACCTTTCTGATGTCCGAATATAGTCGTCCAATATATCGATCTTTACGTCTCGACCACTTCGAGACTCCTCGTCATGTCCCCGATCTCATCTAGGACTCCGAACTACCTTCGGTACATCAAATCACATAAACTCATAATATCGATCATCACCGAACGTTAAGCGTGCGGACCCTACGGGTTCGATAACTATGTAGACATGACTGAGACACGTCTCCGGTCAATAACCAATACCTGAACCTGGATGTTCATATTGGCTCCTACATATTATACGAAGATCTTTATCGGTCAAACCGCATAACAACATAAGTTGTTCACTTTGTCATCGGTACGTTACTTGCCCGAGATTCGATCGTCGGTATCTCAATACCTAGCTCAATCTCATTACCGGCAAGTCTCTTTACTCGTTCCGTAATGCATCATCTCGCAACTAACTCATTAGTTGCATTGCTTGCAAGGCATAGTGATGTGCATTACCGAGAGGGCCCAGAGATACCTCTCCGACAATCGGAGTGACAAATCCTAATCTCGATCTACAACAAGTACCATCGGAGACACCTGTAGAGCACCTTTATAATCACCGAGTTACGTTGTGATGTTTGGTAGCACACAAAGTGTTCCTCCGGTAATCGGGAGTTGCATAATCTCATAGTCATAGGAACATGTATAAGTAATGAAGAAAGCAACAGCAGTAAACTAAAACGATCAAGTGCTAAGCTAACGGAATGGGTCAAGTCAATCACATCATTCTCCTAATGATGTGATCCCGTTTATCAAATGACAACGCATGTCTATGGTTAGGAAACATAACCATCTTTGTTTAACGAGCTAGTCAAGTAGAGGCATACTAGTGAGACTCTGTTTGTCTATGTATTCACGCATGTATTATGTTTCTGGTTAATACAATTCTAGCATTAATAATAAACATTTATCATGAAATAAGGAAATAAATAATAACTTTATTATTGCCTCTAGGGCATATTTTCCTTCAGTCTCCCACTTGCACTAGAGTCAATAATCTAGATTACACAGTAATGATTCTAACACCCATGGAGGCTTGGTGCTGATCACGTTTTGCTCGTGAGAGAGGCTTAGTCAACGGGTCTGCAACATTCAGATTCGTATGTATCTTGCAAATCTCTATGTCTCCCACCTGGACTTGATCGCGGATGGAATTGAAGCGTCTCTTGATGTGTTCGGTTCTCTTGTGAAATCTGGATTCCTTTGCCAGAGCAATTGCACCAGTATTGTCAGAAAAGATTTTCATTGGACCCGATACACTAGGTATGACACCTAGATAGGATATGAACTCCTTCATCCAGACTCCTTCATTTGCTGCTTCCGAAGTAGCTATGTACTCCGCTTCACACGTAGATCCCGCCACGACGCTTTGTTTAGAACTGCTCCAACTGATAGCTCCACCATTCAATATAAACACATATCCGGTTTGCGATTTAGAATCGTCCGGATCAGTGTCAAAGCTTGCATCAACGTAACCATTTACGACGAGCTCTTTGTCACCTCCATAAATGAGAAACATATCCTTAGTCCTTTTCAGGTATTTCAGGATGTTCTTGACCACTGTCCAGTGATCCACTCCTGGATTACTTTGGTACCTCCCTACTAAACTAATAGCAAGGCACACATCAGGTCTGGTACACATCATTGCATACATGATAGAGCCTATGGCTGAAGCATAGGGAACACTTTTTCATTTTCTCTCTATCTTTTGCAGTGGTCGGGCATTGAGTCTTACTCAACTTCACACCTTGTAACACAGGCAAGAACCCTTTCTTAGCTTGATCCATTTTGAACTTCTTAAAAACTTTATCAAGGTATGTGCTTTGTGAAAGTCCAATTAAGCGTCTTGATCTATCTCTATAGATCTTGATGCCCAATATATAAGCAGCTTCACCAAGGTCTTTCATTGAAAAACTCTTATTCAAGTATCCTTTTATGCTATCCAGAAATTCTATATCATTTCCAATATACAATATGTCATCCACATATAATATTAGAAATGCTACAGAGCTCACACTCACTTTCTTGTAAATACAGGCTTCTCCAAAAGTTTGTATAAAACCATATGCTTTGATCACACTATCAAAACGTTTATTCCAACTCCGAGAGGCTTGCACCAATCCATAAATGGATCGCTGGAGCTTGCACACTTTGTTAGCACCCTTTGGATCGATAAAATGTTCAGGTTGCATCATATACAACTCTTCTTCCAGAAATCCATTCAGGAATGCAGTCTTTACATCCATTTGCCAAATTTCATAATCATAAAATGCGGCAATTGCTAACATGATTCAGACGGACTTAAGCATCGCTACGGGTGAGAAGGTCTCATCATAGTCAACTCCTTGAACTTGTCGAAAACCTTTCGCAACAAGTCGAGCTTTGTAGACAGTAACATTACCGTCAGCGTCAGTCTTCTTCTTAAAGATCCATTTATTCTCGATGGCTTGCCGATCATCGGGCAAGTCAACCAAAGTCCACACTTTGTTCTCATACATGGATCCCATCTCAGATTTCATGGCCTCAAGCCATTTTGCGGAATCTGGGCTCATCATCGCTTCCTCATAGTTCGTAGGTTCGTCATGGTCAAGTAACATGACCTCCAGAACAGGATTACCGTACCACTCTGGTGCAGATGTTACTCTGGTTGACCTACGAGGTTCGGTAGTAACTTGATCTAAAGTTTCACGATCATCATCATTGGCTTCCTCACTAATTGGTGTAGGTGTCACAGGAACCGGTTTCTCTGATGAACTACTTTCCAATAAGGGAGCAGGTACATTTACCTCATCAAGTTCTACTTTCCTCCCATTCACTTCTTTTGAGAGAAACTCCCTCTCTAGAAAGGATCCATTCTTAGCAACAAATGTCTTACCTTCGGATCTGTGATAGAAGGTGTACCCAACAGTCTCCTTTGGGTATCCTATGAAGACACATTTCTCCGATTTTGGTTCGAGCTTATCAGGTTGAAGCTTTTTCACATAAGCATCGCAGCCCCAAACTTTAAGAAACGACAACTTTGGTTTCTTGCCAAACCATAGTTCATAAGGCGTCGTCTCAACGGATTTAGATGGTGCCATATTTAACGTGAATGCAGCTGTCTCTAAAGCATAACCCCAAAACAATAGCGGTAAATCAGTAAGAGACATCATAGATCACACCATGTCTAGTAAAGTACGATTATGACGTTCAGACACACCATTGCGTTGTGGTGTTCCGGGTGGCGTGAGTTGCGAAACTATTCCGCATTGTTTCAAATGAAGACCAAACTCTTAACTCAAATATTCTCCTCCACGATCAGATCGTAGAAACTTTATTTTCTTGTTACGATGATTTTCCACTTCACTCTGAAATTCATTGAACTTTTCAAATGTTTCACTCTGAAGTTCCCTTTCTTCTTCCCTTTACCCTTTTTTCTTGAAACTGGTGGTCTTGTTGACCATCAACCCTTGATGTTCCTTCTTGATTTCTACCTCTGCAGCTTTTAGCATTGCGAAGAGCTCGAGAATCGTCTTATCCATCCCTTGCATATTATAGTTCATCACGAAGCTCTTGTAGCTTGGTGGCTGTGATTGAACAACTCTGTCAATGACAATATCAACAGGAAGGTCAACTCCCAGTTGAGTCAAGTGGTTATGGTACCCAGACATTCTGAGTATATGTTCACTGACAGAACTATTCTCCTCCATCTTGCAGCTGTAGAACTTATTGGAGACTTCATATCTCTCAATCCGGGCATTTGCTTGAAATATTAACTTCAACTCCTGGAACATCTCATATGCTCCATGACGTTCACAACATCGTTGAAGTCCCGGTTCTAAGCCGTAAAGCATGGCACACTGAACTATCGAGTAGTCATCAGCTTTGCTGTGCCAGATGTTCATAATATCCGGCGTTTCACCCGCAGCGGGTTTGGCACCTAGCGGTGCTTCCAGGACGTAATTCTTGTGTGCAACAATGAGGATAATCCTCAAGTTAGGAACCCAGTCCGTGTAATTACTACCATCATCTTTCAACTTTGCTTTCTCAAAGAACGCATTAAAATTCAACAGAACAACAACACGGCCATCTATCTACAACAACATAGACAAGCAAAATACTATCAGGTACTAAGTTCATTATAAATTAAAGTTCAATTAATCATATTTAAGAACTCCCACTTAGATAGACATCCCTCTAATCGTCTAAGTGATCACGTGATCCAAATCAACTAAACCATGACCGATCATCACGTGGAATGAAGTAGTTTTCAATTGTGAACATCACTATGTTGATCATATCTACTATATGATTCACGCTTGACCTTTCGGTCTTAGTGTTCCAAGGTCATATCTGCATATGCTAGGCTCGTCAAGTTTAACCTGAGTATTTATGTGTGTGCAAAACTGGCTTGCACCCGTTGTATGTGAACGTAGAGCTTATCACACCCAATCATCACGTGGTGTCTCGGCATGATGAACTTTGGCAACGGTGCATACTCAGGGAGAACACTTGTACCTTGAAATTTAGTGAGAGATCATCTTATAATGCTACCGTAAGTCAAGAAGAATAAGATGCATAAAGGATAAACATCACATGCAATCAATATAAGTGATATGATACGGTCATCATCATCTTGTGCCTTTGATCTCCATCTCCAAAGCACCGTCAGGATCATCATCGTCACCAGCGCGACACCTTGATATCCATCGTAGCATCGTTGTCGTCTCGCCAAATATTACTTCTACGACTATCGCTACCGTTTAGGGATAAAGTGAAGCAATTACAGGGCGATTGCATTGCATACAATAAAGCGACAACCATATGGCTCCTGCCAGTTGCCATAACTCCATTACAAAACATGATCATCTCATACAATAAAATATAATATCATGCCTTGACCATATCACATCACAACATGCCCTGCAAAAACAAGTTAGGCGTCCTGTACTTTGTTGTTGCAAGTTTTACGTGGCTGCTATGGCTGAGCAAGAACCGTTCTTACCTACGCATCAAAACCACAACGATATTTCGTCAAGTTAGTGTTGTTTTAACCTTCAACAAGGACCGGACGTAGTCACACTCGGTTCAACTAAAGTTGGAGAAACTGACACCCGCCAGCCACCTATGTGCAAAGCATGTCGGTACGACCAGTCTCGCGTAAGCGTACGCGAATATCGGTCCGGACCGCTTCATCCAACAATACCGCCGAACCAAAGTATGACATGCTGGTAAGAAGTATGACTTGTATCACCCACAACTCACTTGTGTTCTACTCGTGCATATAATATCTACGCATAAACCTGGCTCGGATACCACTGTAGGGGAACGCAGTAATTTCAAAATTTTCCTACGCACACGCAAGATCATGGTGATGCATAGCAACGATAGGGGATAGTATCGTCCACGTACCCTTGTAGACCGTAAGCGGAAGCGTTATGAGAACGCGGTTGATGTAGTCGAACGTCTTCACGATCCGACCGATCCAAGTACCGAACACACGGCACCTCCGAGTTCAGCACACGTTCAGCTCGATGACGTCCCACGAACTCCGATCCAGTAGAGCTTCACGGGAGAGTTCCTTCAGCACGATGGCGTGATAACGGTGATGATGTTGCTACCGACGCAGGGCTTCGCCTAAACACCGCTACGATATGATCGAGGTGGATTATGGTGGAGGGGGCACCGCACATGACTTGGAACAATCAACTTGTGTGTTCTAGGGCCCCCCTGCCCCCGTATATAAAGGAGCAAGGGGAGAGGCCGGCCGGCCTTGCAGGGCGCACCAGGAGGAGGAGTCCTACTCCTAGGAGGAGTCCTACTCCTAGTAGGAGTAGGACTCCCCTTTCCTACACCTCCTAGGAGGGGAAAGGAAGGAGGAGAGGGAGAAGGAAGTAGAGGGAGGAAAGGAGGAAAGGGGGGCCGGCCCCTAGTCCAATTCGGTTTGGGCTAGGGGGGCCGACCCCCTAGTCCAATTCAGTTTGGGCTAGGGGGGCCGCACGCCCTGCCTCCTCTCTTCCACCACTTGGCCCATGAGGCCCAATACTTCTTCCCCGTATTCCCGTAACTCCCCGGTACTCCGAAAAATACCCGAATCACTCGGAACCTTTCCGATGTCCGAATATAATCGTCCAATATATCGATATTTACGTCTCGACCATTTCGAGACTCCTCGTCATGTCCCCGATCTCATCCGGGACTCCGAACTACCTTTGGTACATCAAATCACATAAACTCATAATACCGATAGTCCCGTTAAGCGTGCGGACCCTACGGGTTCGACAACTATGTAGACATGACCGAGACACGTCTCCGGTCAATAACCAATACCTGAACCTAGATGTTCATATTGGCTCCTACATATTATACGTAGATCTTTATTGGTCAAACCGCATAACAACATACGTTGTTCCCTTTGTCATCGGTACGTTACTTGCCCGAGACTCGATCGTCGGTATCTCAATACCTAGCTCAATCTCGTTATCGACAAGTCTCTTTCCTCGTTCCGTAATGCATCATCCCGCAACTAACTTATTAGTTGCATTGCTTGCAAGGCTTATAGTGATGTGCATTACCGAGAGGGCCCAGAGATACCTCTCCGACAATCGGAGTGACAAATCCTAATCTCGATCTATGCCAACTCAACAAGTACCATCGGAGACACCTGTAGAGCACCTTTATAATCACCCAGTTACGTAGTGACGTTTGGTAGCACACAAAGTGTTCCTCCGGTAATCGGGACTTGCATAATCTCATAGTCATAGGAACATGTATAAGTCATGAAGAAAGCAATAGCAGTAAACTAAAACGATCAAGTGCTAAGCTAACGGAATGGGTCAAGTCAATCACATCATTCTCCTAATGATGTGATCCCGTTTATGAAATGACAACTCATGTCTATGGTTAGAAAACATAACCATCTTTGATTAACGAGCTAGTCAAGTAGAGGCATACTAGTGACACTCTGTTTGTCTATGTATTCACACATGTATTATGTTTCCGGTTAATACAATTCTAGTATGAATAATAAACATTTATCATGAAATAATGAAATAAATAATAACTTTATTATTGCCTCTAGGGCATATTTCCTTCAAATATGCCCTGCAAAAACAAGTTAGACGTCCTCTACTTTCTTGTTGCAAGTTTTACGTGGATGCTACGGGCTTCTAGTAAGAACCGTTCTTACCTACGCATCAAAAGCACAACGATTTTTCGTCAAGTTTGCTATTTTAACCTTCAACAAGGATTGGCCGTAGTCAAATTTGATTCAACTAAAGTTGGAGAAACAGACACCCACCAGCCACCTTTATGCAAAACAAGTTGCATGTCTGTCGATGGAACCGGTCTCATGAACGTGGTCATGTAAGGTTGGTCTGGGCCGCTTCATCCAACAATATCGCTGAATCAAAATAAGACGTTGGTGGTAAATAGTATGACTATGATCGCCCACGACTCTTTGTGTTCTACTCGTGCATATCATCTACGCATAGACCTGGCTCGGATGCCACTGTTGGGGAACGTAGAATGCAATTTCAAAAAAATTCATACGATCACGCAAGATCTATCTAGGAGATGCATAGCAACGAGAGGGGGAGAGTGTGTCCACGTACCCACGTAGACCGAAAGCGGAAGCGTTTGACAACGCGATTGATGTAGTCAAACTTCTTCTCATAGATCGACCAAGCACTGAACGTACGGCACCTCCGAGTTATGCACACGTTCAGCTCGATGACGTTCCTCGAACTCTTGATCTATCAAAGTGTCGAGGGGGAATTCCGTCAGCACGACGGCGTGGTGACGATGATGGTGAAGTGATCCGCGCAGAGCTTCGCCTAAGCACTACGTAAATATGACCGGAGGCGTAAACTGTGAAGGGGGTGCCACACACGACTAACAATGTGTGTTGTGTGTTCTAGCGGTGCCCCCCCCCACATATATATAGGTTGGAGGGGAGGAGAGGCAGCCAAGGGGGCACCCCAAGTAGGAGGAATCCTACTTGGGGTCCTCCCAATTCGGCCTCCCCCCTTTCCTATTCCTATTCGGGGTAGGAAGGGAAGAGGGGGAAGGAGGAATCCTATTTCCTTTTTCCTTTCCTTCTTCCCATTTCTTTCTCCAATTTGGCCAGCCCATATGGGGGGGCGCACCAGCCCCTTTGTAGCTGGTGTGTTTCCCTTCTTGGGCCATTAGGCCCATATAGCTTGCTGGGGGTTGCCCGGAACCCCTTCCGGTGACCCCATATGTACTCGGTACCCCGGAACACTTTCGGTGTCCAAATATTATCGTCCTATATATGAATATTTACCTCTCGGCCATTTCAAGACTCCTCGTCATGTCCGTGATCTCATCCGGGACTCCGAACAACATTTGGTCACCAAATCACATAACTCATATAATACAAAATCGTCATCGAACGTTAAGCGCGCGGACCCGACGGGTTCGAGAACTATGTAGACATGACCGAGACACCTCTCCGGTCAATAACCAACAACGGAACCTGGATGCTCATATTGGTTCCTACATATTCTACGAAGATCTTTATCGGTCAAACCGTAATGACAACATACGTTATTCCCTTTGTCATCAGTATGTTACTTGCCCAAGATTCGATCGTCGGTATCTTCATACCTAGTTCAATCTTGTTACCGGCAAGTCTCTTTACTCGTTCTGTAATGCATCATCCCGCAACTAACTCATTAGTCACATTGCTTGCAAGGCTTATTATGATGTGCATTACCGAGAGGGCCTAGAGATACCTCTCCGATACTCGGAGTGACAAATCCTAATCTCGATCTATGCCAACCCAACAAACACATTCGGAGATACCTGTAGAGCATCTTTATAATCACCCAGTTACGTTGTGACATTTGATAGCACACAAGGTATTCCTCCGGTATACAGGAGTTGCATAATCTCATACTCAAAGGAATATGTGTATGTCATGAAGAAAGCAATAGCAATAAAACTTAATGATCATTATGATAAGCTAACAGATGGGTCTTGTCCATCACATCATTCTCCTAATGATGTGATTCCGTTCATCAAATGACAACACATGTCTATGGTTAGGAAACTTAACCATCTTTGATTAACGAGCTAGTCTAGTAGAGGTTTACTAGGGACACGGTGTTTTGTCTATGTATCCACACATGTATCAAGTTTCCAGTTAATACAATTCTAGCATGAATATTAAACATTTATAATGATATAAAGAAATATAAATAACAACTTTATTATTGCCTCTAGGGCATTTCCTTCAGATGGTACATCGGTGAGCATAGGAGTGAGCACAAATATGCCTTGTCACTTAATTGTGGAGAGAAACTACATTGGAAATCACACAGGTACATCGATATCCACATTAAGGATTTGGTAAAATAGCTAAGAGAGAACAATGTTAGCCTAAGCAAAGTGTACACCATAGTTGAAGTTTTTTGGCACAACAGGAAATGTACCTTTCACCAAAAGATCACTTAGGACTTTGTGTGGCAAACTAAGCAGAGATTAATCTGACAATGATGCAGCTAAAACGGTGCTGCTTTTGCAAGATCTGAAGGCAAATGATCCAGATTTGACATACAGTGTACAAGTTGATGAGGAGGCAAGGGTGAAGACATTGATGTGGGTGACAGGACGGGGCATAGATCAATGCAGATATTTTGGTGATGCTATAACTTTTGATACAACATACATAACAAATCTGTATGACATGCCTTTTGGTCTATTCGTCGGTGTTAATAACCACTTCCAACGCATCATTTTCGGTGTTGTGTTAATGCGTGATGAAACAGTCGATAGTTTCAAATGGGTGTTCAAAGAGTTTGTCTGAATGGTAGGTGGCAAGGCACCTTTGACCATACTAACAGGTAATATGAAGCCACCGGCAATTTTTTTATTTACATGTATATTAAACCAAGATGTTTACGAAGCTAGTTAGTTTGTTCAATTTTCTTTAGACCAGGCTAGAGCAATGGAGTTTGCTATTATAGACGAAGTACCAGACAGGGCACATAGATGGTGCAAATGGCATGTTTTGAAAAAGGCTAAGCAGTGCCTTGTTGCACTCTATGGGAAGAAGACAGAATTCAGAAAATACTTACAACTGCTGGTTCACCATGTCTTGACTGTGGAGGAGTTTGAGAGTGGTTGGGACGCGATTCTGATGAAATATAATTTTAAAAAGCATCCGTTCTTCACACCGATCTTTGAGGTTCGTCGTAAATGGGCACGACCTTATTTTATGGGAGTTTTCTGTGCAAAGATGACAAGCACTCAACATAGCGAGAGCGCTAACCACATGTTGAAATGCTATGTCTCTCCTGGGTGTCAAATGCATTTGTTTCTCAAACAATTCAAGAATATACTTTTTAACTGGGATTCAGATGAGAGCTACCAAGAAAACAAACATCCATATATAGTAAGTGCTTAGATGTCTTTGCGTAATATAGATGTTTTTAAATAATGGTTTTATAGTAATATCCTAATATAATTTCGTTGTGGTGTTTCGCGAACACAAGCTGGAGTGGTACTAAAAGGTAAAGGTAATTGGCCGATTGAAAGACATGCTAGCAAGATGTACACACATACAATGTTTGTGAAATTGGAGAGTAGTTATACAATTAAAGCGGGGTCTTACGTTACCGAGGAGCAGGTGCATCGAAAGAAATGCATAGTTAAACATGCACATGCGGTTACTAGGGAAACATGGTGCACGGCTGCATTCGTGGTAGAGGTCGATGAGGCTCTACAAGAATTTGTATGCGAGTGTGGCTTCTACCCTCACTCTGGAATATTGTGCTGCCATGCTTTGAAGGTAAGTCTTATGTAGAAAAATGTATTTATGTCATCCAATTGTGTTTTTTTGGAGTTCATGGTAAACAAATTAAGTACTATAAAAAAATTGGTTTGCTAACACTGTGCACATGCGTGTCATTGCATGTGATGGTGTAATCAACTTTGCAACGAGAACCAACAAGAAAATGGACCTGAAAACAAGGTTTGTATCAGCAGAGGCCAAACTGGTTATTATGACGTCAATAACAAATCTTAATAAAAAAGGGGGGGTTGGCTATGATGCCTATGTGTGACTTGCTTTTAGCATTACTATGAGCATAAAACGAGCAATTGTGTAGCCAAAAAACAACTTAGTTCGAAAATATGGTTGTGAAAAGTGTTGCTAGTAAACTTCAATTAACAAATGCCTATAGAGATGACGTTCGTCCATGTAGGGCGCATCGTGTGATAGCTGCCATGGACCGGGACCAAACTTGGTACCTGAAACTATAAGCAATAAATGTCATACTTAGAGGAACTTGTACCAGAACATGGAGATGGAGGATGAGTACAAGTTTCTGAATACAAATGAAGGGATAGCTATACTACACGCAATAAATGGGAAGAGTTCACTGTCAAATCTGCTTATCATCTGTGTATGAACTTGAAGGGCGCGAGAACCGGACAGCCGGGCTCGTCGATGCCTAGCAGAGAGCATAAGGTGTGGCTTGCACTCTGTGATACTAACGCACCTGGTAAGGCAAAGATTCATGCATGGCGCTTGTTAAAGAATGGGCTTGCTGTCGGATCGGAGCTGCATCATCACCGGATCAAGCCTGGGGTGTTTTGCTGTGCATGCGGACGAGACGAAACGACCTACCATCGCTTCTGGGCGTGCCCCCACTCTGTGATGTTCTGGAAATACTTGTGTGAAGATAAGGGGGAACCAGTAGTGCTCCCGCCAGCAATGGATGGATCGCTGCAGGGCCTTGTAGCCTGGCTCAAGGCGTGGTTCACTGAGGCCGGCGCGGAGGAGCGGGAAACGATGATCCATGCACTATATGGCCTGTGGTGTGCGAGAAATGAAACCAGGGATGGCAAGAGGACCCAGGATGCTCGGGAACTGGCGGAGAGAGTGCATGACCACATTCACGAATGGCGATCGATGAACTCGAAGGAGCCCATGACCAAAGAACCGAGGCGAGCAAAGAGGTGGAAGCCACCTGAGCTGGATTGGGTCAAGGCCAATGCGGATGGAGCGACATCCAAGACGCAGGATGGGGGGGGCGTGGTCCTTAGGGATCACCAGGGTGTTTATAGAGGAGGGACATCGATCTTCTTCCCGGATGCTGCAAACCCCCAACTCGCGGAGATCATGTTGTAGCGGACGAGGTCCCAAACATTTCTTAAGTTTCAATAAAGTTGCATGTACCCCTCAAAAAATAAATAAATGGGAAACCGCCGCAATCCTGAAGAGATGCACATGGTCCGGATAAAGAGGTCAGTGGTCGGCGTGGTTAGAAGCAAGTTTTTGAAATCTTGAACGCATTTTGAGGCTTGGATCACCATACGACCGGCATCCATCGTTGTTCCTATCCCTACCCCTTTGAATACATTCATGTCAAATCAAGTTCTCGCAAATTTTCGACGAACTCAAAGATATTTTGGGCGGCAAATTCAGGCCCAGAGCATTACACGTGGCCTCTATGTGTGATGAACACACTCTCGATCACGACCCGAGTATATATCATCAACCTAAAAAGATAGTGATCTCCATTTTCTGTGAAGCCGGATGGAGCTGTCCCAGGTGCAACCTGGAGAGATGGAAGAAAAATCCGGAGACCGAGAGATGACCAACTTCTTCCACTGCACCCGGCGGCCCTATGGCAGGTGCTTTACACGAATCTTCCATGCAGAAACTGGTCGAGGTCAAAGAAAGGTAGCCAAGCCCGGCAGGCCGGGACAGGACATACGCTAGCCACCACCAAAACTCTATCCCTCTATCGATCCATCTATATCTATAGCATGGTGCCGTGTTCCACATTCTCCGTGCTTCATCGGTCAGCAGTGTGGGTGCGTCGTCAGTTGCATCCAAGAGTCCGAGACGTTTCCCGAGGGGTGGCCAGTGCTGCTGCTCCGTCCGGGAGATGGGCCAGGCGCCCCGCCGTGCCTTGTCCACGTCGCCCAGGAGAACGGGTCGGTCGGATGTCGTAGGTAGGCGTCCCGTCGCGGTCAGCATGGATGGATGGATGGATGGATCAGGGATGTAAACTGACCGGGTTCAGATTAGATCAGATCAGATCAACCGTGCGTGCATGCTGGGTAAATCAACAGTGCCGCGACGTAACTATAGTGCATGCTCTTGTCCGCAGACTGGGATGGTGCTAGCTTGATGCATGCATATGCGTTCCCTCGCGTGCCGGTCATCAGGTTGGATGGTGCAGTCACTCTGACATTTTTCTTTGTAGTATGTGCCGTGGTTACTTCACTTTGTGTGTGCGTGGTTACTTCATCACAAGCTGAGTAGGTGGAGGCCGCCTTCACCTGCAAGCAGCATCTCTTTGTGTGAACTAAGCCTGCTTCTGCATGCTTGGGTAAATCCAACCGCCGACCGGTGCTTCCTCACGTTGCTTCGTGCCCCTAAAGGCTCTGTCACGTTGCTTTCCACCCGAAAGTTCTTTTTTCTTCTAATCGTCTTAGCATTTGTTTATCATGCATGAGTTACATCCTTCACTTTCTTCTTGTAATGAATTAAAAAACCCTAGGAAGGATGAAGCGTGAGCTAGCTAACTGCACTTATCTGTCCCTAAGACTTTTATGTCATCATAATTTAACTCTTTCTCCATCCTTTTTCTGCCATGTACGTATGCTAAGCCAAAATTCAAGGTATGATATCGACAATTTAGGCCTCCCATTTCTACCTACTAATTACTACTCCGTCTGTAATGAAATATAAAAGCTTTTATATCACTATACTTTAGAATTTAGTGATCTAAACACTTTTATATTTGTTTACGGGGAGTAGATAACTAGCTAACTCTGATATTCTACAAGCGGTGGCGGTAGTTCGTTTCTTCATAAACTCCGGCCTACGTATATTATTGTGGCGCCGCCTCGTTCGGCCACGTACACTACCATGCTAGGACAGATGTTTGGATATGGCAGCTCAATTGGCCATCTATTTTCCACACATAGCCGTGGCCACAAGATCCAACCTAAACGTGCCGTGCCGTACCGACTGGCGACTAGCTAGCTCACATGACACGAACCAGACTTTGGAACTTCCACATGGATGCTTAGACTTGGGCACATCGCACACCGACCGGCGGGGTAAGAACTTGAACTCACGTGTGGTGGACTAGAATTAGATACTCATGCCACATTTAAGATGTGTTTTAGCAAAACTGAATTAAATACGGCAGACATTGGTTGCTTGTTTTGTGCGAATAATTGGCCGGCCAAGGAAAGTGTATCCTCCCGTTCCAATTTCCATGCATGCATGTTCACCCGTTTCGATCCGGCCATCATTAACAAATAACAACACATGCATGCATGCGCTAGGACAAATTAGTGGATAGGACATGTAAGGCTAGGCTTGATCTTGTTTTAACATGACATTGACCAAGAAACCCTTATTTCAGACGACCCACGAACATGGATGGGCGGCCCATACGAAGAACACAACAGCTGACCAGAGTAGATGCTTCCGATAATATGGCACATACAATCTATCTTTTATAAGATCGTTCGGCTTTTGTCTAATATTCGATCGATAAATATCGATCCCGGTAGTAGTATACAGTTGATCGGCCAGCGTTGTCCAGTGTAAGAAACAAGATGTGTCCGAGTGTGTGCGTGACCTAGGCGAGAGAGTTGGTGTTGTACAAGCATGTGCTAAGCATATTACGCCTGCATGCTACAAGCACCTCGCATCCTTATCATGCTGGACCGCCGCGCGGCCGGCCGATCGGACGAGGAGATGGCATATGCTCCACGTTAATTCCACCGTATTCGGCCTAGCTAAAATGCTCGAGGTGTGGTGATTCGTTGTATACGGATACTTGGCGTTGGCGTTAGCGATTGGTTTGGTGTGTGGATTAGCTGGGGCGAGTATGCTTCCATCGTGCGTGCCGGCGCTTTATCACGAGAAGGACTTCCGTTCGACTGGTCCGTGCTACCAAACTGACAAAATATCTCCGGTTGACACATGCTAAGGTCTCATTCGGAGTAATTCTTCAAAATTTAGTTTTACTCCCAACTTGATTGGCATTATGCGGTTGCACATCTCGGAATCTAAAATCACCCGCAACTTGTAGTAAATGTGAAAATATCTAGTTCTTTTGTCCCCAGCCTGAGTGCTGAGAGCATCTCCAGCCGTTGGCACCTCCAGGAGACATTTTTTCGCTTCCTGGGGAGCTGCCGGCGAAAACTTCGACTTGGGGGTGGAATTTTTTCCACTCTTGCGCCCCCGGAAGCACGGCGGCGAGGCGACCCAGCGATGGAGGTGTGCGTCGGAGACGAGAGCCGGGGTGGGGCGGCGTGCGGCGGACGAGAGACGGACGGGGGCGGCGCGCGGCATACGAGAGCCGGGCAGGGGCGGCGCGCGGCGGACCGACAGGGACCGGAGTGGACGAGCGACTCCTCCCAGCCCCAGCTCTGCCGCCGGCGGGAAAGCGGCTCCTCCCGGACCGCTGCCAGTGCCCGGATGCGGACGACGCGACCGGAGCTGCTGCTGAGCCGCTGCAACGCGAGGAGGCGGCGCGCGTCAGGGAGCCGCGCATTCTGGCGGCGCACGGCGAGCTCGTGCCGCGCCACGACGTGCTGCTTGGCGGCCAGCTCGCGCTTCTCCGCGCGGAAGCGAGCCACCGTCCCGTGGAGCTCCTCCAGGCGTTGCTGCTTGCGCGCCCGCGACCGCCGCGCGCTCCACCTCTGCCTGGCCGTCGCGCGCTCCACCTCCGCCTGGCCGCCGCGCGCTCCATCTCCGCCCCGGCCTTGCCCGCTTTGGCCACGGCCCCGCCTCGCCAGCTCCGGCCAGCGCCCGCCCCTCCGGCCAAAGATGCCACGCACGGCGAGTACATGGAGAGTAGAAGTGGTCGGGGAGAGAGGGGGTGTGGGCGTGGAGGAAATGGAGTGTACGAGCTGGACGCCGGACTCGTCCAGCGCTGCTCCGCCCGGTGCCGACGCCCTCCGTGCTCGAGAGAGAGGGGCAGGGGGGAGGAGAGAGGAAAAGAAAGGAGAGACGATGAGGGCACGTGGGTGGGGCCCAGATGAAAAGAGGAGAGAGAGGTTGTGGGAGGCTGACGGTGGGCCAACCGCAAGAAAAAGGAATCGCCGGCACGCCCAGCTGCTCCCCAGGGGGCTGGGTTTGGGATGGGACTGCCGACGGCAATTCTGTCCAAGTCCGGCGAAAAGTGAGGCTTTAGGGGCATAAGTGGAAGGACATTTTACTGCCGGCCTCTAAAAAACGGCCGTGAGGGGCGTCTCGGGGGAACGGCTAGAGATGCTCTGAAGCTCGGTGCATGCATATGCTTTCCCTCGCGTGCCGGTCATCAGGTCGGATGGTGCAGTCACTTTGTTCTTTTTTCTTCGTATGCCGTGGTTACTTTGTCTGTGCGTTGGCGAGTCTCTCTTGCACGTTTTGTCATCACACACGGTGAGTAGCGTGCTTCTGCATGCATGGGTAAACCGAACCGCCAACGCACAGATGACCAAATGATCTAAAAATTAAAGCGAACCATATGCATGTAATTATCTATCACCTAAAAAATTAGAATTGTTTGAATTTTTTTAGTATTTATTTTAATTTATTTTCTAACTGAGTGCAGATGAGCCTGGGCACCGAAACGCCACACTCTAACTAGCTAGCTCTACTACTCCACAGGTGGTAGTTAGTTGGTTTGTTTTTTTCGTAAACTCACGCCTACATAGTTGGGCCGCCGCCTCGTTCGGCCACGTACATTGGCTAATGCTAGGACAGATGTTTGGATATGGCAGCTCAACTAGCGATCCATTTTCCACACGTATTCCTCCACAAGATCCAACATGAGCGTGCCGTGCCGACTGCCGCCTAGCTCACATGACACGAACCTAAATTTGAAACCTCCACATGGATGCTATGCTAGCCAGGGCACACATCGACGGGCGAGGCAGGAATTAGAACTCATCACGTATACTTGACTAGAATTAGATAAGGCAGAGGCTAGCCGGAAGCTTGCTTGCTTGTTTTGTGCGAATAATTGGCCGACCAAGCAAAGATTATCCTCCCATTCCTTGCATGCATGTCGACCCTTTTCGATCCGGCCATCATTAACACCACATGCATGCGCTTGTTGGACAGATTTAGTGGATGGCATATGTAAGGCCAAGGCTAGCTCTTGTTTAACATGACATTGACCAAGAAACCCTTATTTCAGATTTAGTGGTCCACACGAAGAACAAGACAGCTGACCAGAGTAGATGCTTCCGGCAATATGGCATATACAACTGATCTTTTATAAGATCGATCGGCATTTTGTGTAATATTCGATCGATCAATCTCGATCCCAGTAGTAGTATATACAGTCGATCGGCCAGCGTTGTCCAGAGCAAGCAACAAGAAAGTAATCCGTTGAGCATGTGTGTGTGACCTAGGCGGGGGAGTTGGTGTTGTGCAAACATGTGCTCAGCATATTGCGCCTGTACCTCGCATACTTATCATCTTGGTCGGCCGATCGGTCGAGGAGATGGCATATGCTCCAAGTTAATTTCACGGTATTCCGGTATTCGATCAAGCTAGAATGCTCGAGTGTGGTGCTTTGTTGTATACAGATACTTGGCGTTGGCGATTGATTTGGTATGGATTCGTTGGGGGTTGAGAATGCTTCCGGATCGTGCATGCCCGCGCTTTATCGCGAGAGGGACTTCCGTCCGAGTGGTCCGTGCTACCAAACCGACTAAATATCTCCCGTTGACACTGGATAAGGTCTCATATAGAGTGATTCTTGAAAATGAAGTTTTATACTGCTTGTCTGGCGCCATGGGATATGTCGTGTTCGTTTTTCCAATGTATCTCCCACTTGATTGGCACTATCCGGTTGCACATCCCCAAACCAAAAATAACTTATAACTTGTAAATGTGGAAATATCTAGTTCTTGGTTGTGGTTTGGACACTCCACTAAGAGTCGCCATATCTGCCCGATCGTCATAATAACTAGTATTTGTGGCGATTCTGGCTAAAAAAGACACGTTAACAAAGTCGTCATCTTGTTAGCGATGGATGGGTGAGGAACTCTGGCTCTCTGCCTCGACTGTAGTTAGGGTTAAGATTAATGTGTTCCACAACTACCTTTGGATTGCGGTCACGCCGACATTTGGAATAAAAATTCCCCAATCTCAGCTCCCATCTCGATGATGTCCTTGGTGACGAAATCGAGGGATCTGTGGGATCCTTATTGCATTGTTTCCTTGGCGCGATGGATCTGGTGGTGTTTTGTTGTGTCTATGGTGGATCTCATCTCGTGCGGTGCCTTCTTTGTTTGGGGTAAAATGAAGGTCCAAAAACAACGTTGGAGGCTTTGGGTGTCGGTTTTGGCATTTTTTTCTCGACGACATGCAGCATATCTGGGTTTCGAGGAGCACGGGGATGATCACCGGTCGATCCGCCAGATTGACAATGGCCTTGCCGGCGGCAAGCCTCTTCTTCGTCTCACAAAGTCGTTATGGTTGATGGTGTTTCTTCGTCTTTGAAGACGACATGTGACGAGGATGGCGGTTGCGGAAATTTGCTTCAGTGGAGTTTGTCATGCAAAAAGAAATGGTCGTCAGCCAGAGCGGCCGGAGACGGACGTGATCGCAGTGTGTGATCCATTACTGTGTCGACCGGAAACGGCAACCGCTGCCATCCATCGAAACCGAGGCACTAACCATCCGCCTAGCCATATTGTATAGAAGGAATAGAGAGGGGATTGGTGGAATGCGATGAAGTATTACTGAGCCTCGAGGGCAAATATTAGAGAAAGTACATGACTTTGAGTACAAGAAGAAGGTTCTTCTAGAGATGAGGTAGGAATTCATGTAGGAAAAAAATTCAATCAATGTTATCAAATCCTAACCTACCCTAATCTATACTCCAACATACTGCTACCTCATATGCACGACACGTCAAGGTCGCGGCAGCCTGACGTACGTGGGCTAGGCTAGCTCGTCGGCCGGGGCCGCCCGGCGACGTACGGATGACGACGGCGCCATCGCACGTGACGGCCCATACGCCGCGCTATGGAACCTGCATGCTTTCCCTCCTCTCTCCCTTTCGCCTTTCCTTGGAGGTCGATTGTGGTCGACGCACCCATTACGGCTTTTGTAAGGGCAGCGGATTTTACTGGATTTGATCTTGACCAGCGCAAGGTATGTGCAAGAACGGCGAACCACATTCATTCCAGTCGTGTGTGCACATGGACATGGGAACGGGACCGTGGTGCGTAGCAGCCGGACGGACTGACCAGAAATGGGCAAGGCAGGCTGCACTCGTGCCTAGGATCTTATCCATTGGCCTATCTCGGCTTATTTTTTGTAGCCAGGAGCCGAGCATGCAGCGTGAGACCGCTAGCAGAAGGAGAAGGAGAAAGGCAAAAGATGATAGACGGGAGTAGAGTATAGTCGGGATGGTGACAGTAGGATGGGCCCACGTTATCCTCTCGGTTGGGGCCCGCGTTCCTTGGCGCGCAATCCTACTGGTGCCGCACCACTCATAACTCCTGTGGCCGCCTGTACGATTTGCTCCCACAAAAACCGATCGACAGCGAGATGGAACGAGAATGAATCAGTGTAGTAGCTGATCGCCATTGTCTTCACTTTAACTTTGTATATGTACCTCCATCGGTTAATTATACGTACCACCTAGCAGCAGTACGGCTCAGTGGATCTGCGTATATGTTGATCGCTATACTGCACCTACATCAGTTAACAATGCCAAATAGTACGGCGAGATGTACATATGTTCATGGGCAGAGCAAACAACTTTGATAGGTTGGCGAGAAGGAAAAGGAAGGGAGAGGTCGATGCTCAGAGTCTTCACCAGAAAGTAAAACACGAGATCTGCGAAAGGCGTATCCTAACAGCGGATAATGTAATCAAATTGAGCATGCATGGAGCAGTACTGACTTTTGTTTGAGGGATAATTATATAAACTGTCGGTCGTACTTAGTGTGTTCTTTTGGCCAGCTAGGTAGGGACCGACCGCTGCTTTTTTTAGTTTAAGTCCAGCTTGGTGATCGAATTAGGTAACGAGGAGGAAACTTAATCTGGCTGTAGATCAACAGCAGGTAATGTCACGGTGGGTCCCTTGGGCGGGGCTTGCCCAGAACGTGAAGACAGCGTTTATACTGTATTTAAGCCGAGCAAATCTCGACAGAGATCCAGCAGGGTTCAGTCGGTCTCACACGCCGCTAATTAACAATTAGCGACTCGTAAACGCGGAGATTAGCATGAGCAAGTTGCTCCTAGCCAGGATCAGCACTGTCGGGATAAGGCTACCGGCTACCACCCACGTTACGTGAGTGTGCATTATCTTCTTGAGAAGAATAGTATACGTGGTTCCATCGATCACTTCTCGAATGCTTCAATGCTTGTTTTACACGGCGACGGAAGCATTCACCAGAAGAAGAATATGGTACAGTAACAGTTGTCATGCGGCCGTCGTGGCAGTGTGATGCACGTCTGGTCGTCGTAGCTACTGGCTGTACATTTCAGGACGCCCAAGCCTCTCCGCGGCGCACGTAGGGATCAACGGTGGCGCACGTTGTCAGGCCGGGAGAGCACCGTCCCACCACGTCCCCGGCCGTCCCCTTCAACAACGTTAAGTTCTCGCCGCTTATCAACCTCGAGACCTTTCGGTGGTTCTGTCTCTGATCCGGACACGTGCAATTAACCGTGCTTGGACTTCTCTCGGTGGTAGTAACTCCGACGTCTTTGATGGTGCGCTCATGCCGGGAAACATCCCACCGGGGCACCCTGTGGCCGTGCCTTGCCGCCGGTCGAGATCAGCGTCGTCCGCGGCCGCGGAAGTTTACCGCACCGAAATGTCAGCTCTGAGCCAGCCACGGAACGTTTCCAGCCGGCCATCATCTGCCAATTTTTCTTCGCACGAGACGAGTAAACGCATTGGACTGCATGCTGCGGTGTCGCGCGCTCCGTGGTTGCTTGGGATAGGATCGCGTCGTGAGGAACGGTTGTGCCACGGAACCGAGGCCAACCACGTACTACCACAGATCAGCACGTGTAGAGCTTTACGCACCTGACCTACTAACCAAAACTGTGCGTTCCTGGTGGGACAAAATTTATGTTCTAACCTTTTGTGCTAACAAAATCAAGAATTGACCTCGTCTGCAAAGAAATTTTAAATCTAACCTTTTTTGGTCACGCCAACATCCTTGATGTTTGGCTTGCACGGAAGACCTTGGAGTTGGTGGCGTTTGGCCCCGGCCCACACTAGCTTAGCTGGCGCTCAAATGGCACGGCCAGACGCCATGCATCTTGGCGTTTGGGCAAACGCCATGGAGCCTGGCGTTTGGGTTCTCCAATTACGTAACAAGAAAATCATGTGGAGCCTGTCTGATTGTTCTCGTTCAATGTTGATTAGTGTGGTTGCTTAATCAATGAGGAGGCAGAAAGCTAAAGTATCACGTCAGCAAGGAATCTGCGTTTTTTTAGAAAAACGTGCGGTTTGGATGGATTAATCTCATGTTAAGTGGCCGTGTACCTAAATTTATTTAGGGCATCTCCAACGCCGATCTGTAAACCTCCTGATACAGTCCGGACCGGGGAAGCTATCCAATGTCAATTTGTATTGGTCTGCGGTGTGGTCCGAACGTGATTTCTCCCCCAAACCAGAGACAAAAGTGGAGTAGGTTTGCGGGAGTCCGGACCGATCTCAAGCTCGTTGCTGACCGTCCTGGCCCACCAAAAACCCCTCCCGCCTCCCGTGCATTTTTGGTCAGCGCCGCTCCAGAAGGTCGGCGCCCGCATTCATGCCCGGCCAGAGCAGACGCAACCGCTCACTGGCACCGACTTTGAAGCGGCGCGCCGGCCGAGAGAGCGCCGCCCGCGCTGCATCCCGTTGCAGGCAACTGTCACGCGTTCAAACGACACGATGGCCGCCCGTTCGTCTGTCTGCCGCCAGGATTGATGACACATACGCGGTTGCCGAGTCTCCTCCGGCGCCAATCGTCCGTCCCTCTACCGCCCATAGTCACAGTCATCCCTCTCTGCACCACTTCCCGCCATGG
>NC_041390.1:594886181-594894249 GCF_002162155.2 Triticum dicoccoides
GCTCTCTGGGACGGGCTGACATCGGAGTAGAAGAAGGCCATGGCCGCCATTACTGCCGAGTAGCAGGTCGGCAGGCAGCCGGTGGATGCCTCCTCCGACGTGCCGGCGCCACCCTCCTCTTCCTCCGCGACACCCTCCTCCTCCGCTCCACCCTCACCGGTGCATTGCACCATGACCACCGACAAGCCCCGTGCCCACTATATGGACATGGTGCACGGAGCGGGAGGGCCAGTTTCGAAAGGCGCAGGCCGACGCCAACTACAACCACAACCTCCTCTAGGAGCATCTGCAGGCATATGAGTAGGTCACTGCCGGCAGGGCCGCCGGGCCGGACGAGGACCTGGCGGAGCAGGAGGCACTACTTGAATCCTACCGCTCCGCCCGCGAGATACACCTCGCCTGCTGGCGATACCCACAGCGGGTAGCGGAAGTGGCGGCCGCTGGCAAGGAGTGCGACGACGAGGCGGGCGAGGCGTTGTTCGGCGCCCCGACAACGAGGAAGAGTAGTGCACGGTAGGTCATTGCCACTCGTGTCCCAAAAAGGCCACCACCCCTCCCGCCCCGTCGACGCCAAGCTTGGGGCGACATGGAGGCGGACAACTTCAATTCTTGTATAAAGGCGGCACGTGTGGGTTGCCGTTGAAGATGCCCTTAACACCCCTAGTAAGCGCCCGTGTAACCATATAGTATGTTCGGATGGTTTCCTAAGTTCTAGAATACATTTTTTTTGCTAAATAAAAGCCCACTACCAATTCTTTTAGTTTCCTGATAAGATTAATTAACCTACTACAATTATTGACGGAAGCAAGTCCATTATTGATGCATGCATGCAGCGCAGTTTCTACATGAAGCATAGCTCCCAAATGCCAATATCTTTTCTTGTCTACTCACAATGGATGGGCTCAAAACGCTAGTTGCATGGCGTTTGCCCAAACGCCAAGATGCATGGCGTCTGGCAGTGCCACTTCAGCGCCAGCCAGGCTTATGTGGGCCAGGGCCAAACGCCACAAAGTCTGGCGTCTCCCGTGTAAGCCAGACGCCAAGGATGCTGACGTGACAAAAAAAGATCAGATTTAAAATTTCTTTGCAAACGAGGACAATTCTTGATTTTGTTAGCATAAAAGGTTAGAACAGAAATTTTGTGCGTTCCTGGTGTGGTGTCCC
Organism: Triticum dicoccoides; assembly: GCF_002162155.2. Taxonomy (NCBI): domain Eukaryota; kingdom Viridiplantae; phylum Streptophyta; class Magnoliopsida; order Poales; family Poaceae; genus Triticum; species Triticum dicoccoides. Next base: position 594,887,346 of record NC_041390.1, read on the forward strand.
ATGTTCTACGTTGCGTTTTTTGGTGCGGATGACATGATGTCGACTGGCAGGAAAAGACAGCCATGCATTCCTCTTTCATCCTCTCCAAGAAACTAGGTATGCTCTCTACTCTCTAGCATTATCGAGATTGAGGTGGTGCGGTTGGTGAGATAGACCCTGGAGCGCCTTTGCTGCAAAGAGATGCATGGCACCGCGCCTTTTCTGACAGGTCTCAACGACTCAGCGCGAGATTAACATGAACAATCAGGCTGGCGAGGTGTTCGAGAAGCAGCCGACCGTTCGCCGAACAGACCGATGGAGCACCGGACCGAGAGCACGACCGTGTCGCCCGAGAAAGGACGCGCCAGCCTCATGGACCGTCTGATCCTCCCTGATGCATGCATGCACCTGCACCGTTCCATGTGTACGCTGGCATGGCTCTGCGCGGCCATGTGTGCGCTGCTGCAGATAGCATGGTGTGATGTGCCGAGGGAGCATGCAATGCATATTCCTGCCTTGGACTCCAGCGCATGTATGTCGAGCTCGGCCAGGCTTGCTATGCCAGGTGCACGCTCCGTTTGACTCTGATCGAATCGAACGCGCTGCCGCTATCCGTTCCACGCCCCGCTTTATTGCGCCGAAATGCCTGACCTGATATTTTCCCGCGAGCCGGGTGGCCGACCGACGGCGAACTCCCCGATGTTTGCTCGTGCGCCCGCCGACCCGGCACGGCCCGCGTCGCGTTTGTCAACTATTTCGCCGTGGGACGCCGCCGGTTAGTGCCATGCGTGTGCGTGCGTGCACGTGTGTGTGTCGATTATTTCCAGCGCACTGTACGCGCTACGTACACTGAAACGAAAGTCGATCTGGAGATAACTTCGCAGCTACTAGCGCTGGTATGGCAGTGCCGTCTTCTTCATTCGCGGCTCGTGCTCTTGTTCATGTCGCTCTGAGGAGAGGGATACGTACGTCCGACCATACCACGCAACTCCGACTCGCCCATGCTGTACACGAAAAAGAACATGATCCGGCTAACTAGCTAGGCATACGCATGCATGGCTATCGAACTGTTGTAGTACCATCGTCGTGGTGAAGTATGATTGGTCGCACGCATCCTATGCGCGCCGTGGAGAATGCCGGAAGGAGTGCAGTTGGCTCTAGTACCATGAAGACTTTTAAATTAATTTGAGTAGGGATGTTGGCATGTTGCCGTCTGTACATCTGTCAGGGGATGCTAATGATTCATCGGCTCTCCGGTGTGCTGCAGCTGGACGGATGATGAGCAAGTGGATAGTGGATATATCTGCTTTTGCTTTCCCGTGGATCTCCGCTTCCATGCAAGAAAGACCGGTCGATCTTTGCCGTGATCGGGAGGGTTTGACCCCACCCATCGCCTCCTGGTAGGAACTAGGCTAGGCAGTAGTTCCTAGTAATTCTAGGTGCTCGATCTTCCGAACAACAGATCGTTAGAGCATCTCTAACAGTTTGTCTATATGGATGTCTATACTCGTTTTTCACAACGTGATTTCAAAACAGGCGTCCAACAGGTTGTCTATATGGTCGTCCAAATATACACATCCTCTAATATCGACCTCGACAATGTTCACGCCTGGACAATGCAACGGCCCACCTGTCATGGTCCCTATATATAGACATTCTGATACAAAACTGAACGTGTATATAAGAGAATCTTTTTAGACCATTATCTATATAAATATATAGACATCTAAATATATACATGTTATTGGAGATGCTCTTAGGTGCCTTCACTTTACGGCCGTGGAAACTAAGTCGATGCCAATTCAGATCACGAACGATATATACGTTCACTCGATTGAATGGCAGCACTAGCACGCATGATCTCCCTTTACTCGAGGAAACTTTGTCCCACTTCACACTTCACGCAGGTTTGACTTTTATTTTGAAGCAGCACATCAGGGAAACCTTGTGCGCCGAACACGCCATGTACTACCAGGCTATCTGTCTGCTTTCTTGTCGCTGCAAGCATATCAAGTACGCTGGCTGAAGAAAGCATCGGCTGCTATGCCTCTCCGCTCTCTGGCAATGGATCAACCATCTTATCTCCAACACCGATCTTTTGCCGCGATATTATTTTAAAATTCTATAATGCGCCACGCGCCAAGCCCATACAGTGACGGAAGGAATGCACTTGTTGATACGCCGTACTGCTACTAGCAAATCTTAGGCCTCCTTTGATTTAGAGGAATTTCATAGGAATTCTAGAGGATAGGATTTTTATAGGATTTTTTCCTTTAAAGCCCTTTGGTTCATATGAATGGATTTCTATTTCTATATATGATTGGTTCCTATCCTTCACATTTCATAGAAAAATAACAAAGAGCCTAGACTCAATTACAAAATTCCTTTGATGTCAACCAAATGACATTTTATTTCCTATTCCTACTCATAGGATTTGAGATACATGTTATCTCATTTCCTACAAGATTCCTATTCCTATGATAATCCTATCCTATGAATCAAAAGAGGCCTTAATCAGTAAATTTGCATATCTTGCGCACAAGGTAACTACCAGCATATTCTACATTTTATTTGCTTATGTTATCCTAATCGTATACAAATTGCAGCTACCCACGCACACCTTCCCTTGCTGGATGCATTCCAGAATGACCATTCTGTCCCTGCCATTTTTCTTCAGAAAGAACAAACCGTGTGCAAGTGTAGCCACACGCTAGTCAGCTCCTCTGATCCGTATCACCCTCACATTTAATTGTCAAAGCAGAGTCTAATCAAGCTTGTTTACTTTCATGCCATTGTGTTGGCATGATGGGAGACCAGGGCCGAAACGCACCCCAATCCTGCATGCATGTCCCGGCACGTCAGTGGTACTGAAACCAGTTCTAGCTGTCGAAACAGTATGTGCCGTCCTGTAGAAATGATGGAGTATTGGGACACCCGGAGAGCAATGATCATAGATGGAATGGGCATCCATGTCGACCAAGACCACCCGGAGGCTTCACGCAAATGACCAAGAGCACTCGAAATACTGCATTTTTTCTAGCCCCAACTAAAAATCCTTAGTCCCTAAAAAATCTATCACTGTTTGTTTTCAGGGACTAAAAAGTCCCTAGTCCCTTCCTAAAGGTTATTAAATGACCATGTTACCCTAGTACTCCCTCCGTTCGGAAATACTTGTCGGAGAAATGCATAAAAATGGATGTATCTAAAACTAAAATCCATCTAGATACATCCATTCCTCCGACAAGTATTTCCGGACGGAGGAAGTATATAGAAAAATAACAAACAAACAACACCATGGGGCAGCGGGCAATGAGTGCAGGAAGGGGCATTGTTAAAAAAGTTTCAAAAAAGACACTCCTCGAAAGTCTTGTTCATTTAGTCCCAAAAAGCAACTTTTAATCTCTAGTAGTCCCTCCTGTTTAGTTAAAAAGTCTTAAAAAAAACTTTTTCTAGTCCCTACATCAAAAAGTACCGGAAAACAAACACCCTCTAATAAACCCGTGCTAGATAGCATAGCATGGGCACAGACGGTCGCCGGCCATCTACTAGCAGCTAAGGTTAGACAAGGGCCGGAGACTGCAGCAAACCCAAAGAGAGAGAACCCGACAGGACTCTGTAAGTCGTAGTTGTACTACCGAAAGAGCTGGCGTTGAATTAGGTGGAATCATAAAACGAAGGAAAATGGAAGCCTAATCAGTAATCACCTCACCACGACACTTGCCGAGCTTGTACGGGACAAAACGCACGGAAATTTCTCCAGAGACCTTGTTGTAATAATATAAAAGCTCCAAAGTACGATAGGATAAGAAGGAGGTTAAGCAGCAGATAAGCCTTCTTTTTCTTTAAGCATTAAAAATTGCAGCTTGACCTTGCGTTACGAGCTGGCTGGCTGGTGCTCTAGTCGTTTGTTAGGATCGATTTCGTGGAAGCAAGATGCCGCACCTGTGTAGGACCTGTGCGTCGTCCTCGGACCCTTCCTGCCCCGATCAATCAATCGATGCATCAAGAAATTAATCTTTATCCGTACGGAGCGTCGGCCCTTATCCTGTGTCTGTGTATTGGCGCTGGCTGGCCGAAGGACAGTGTTCGTTACTCCATCCGTACGTGAATAAGTGTATTTTTAGCTTTTGTCTTAAGTCAAAACTTTAAAACTTTGACCAACTTTATAGGGAAAAGTAGCAGTATTTATGGCACTAAATTAGTATCACTACATCCGTTTTGAAATGTACTCTCATAATATATCAATTTGATGTCATATATGTTTCTACTCTTTTGTATATAGTTGGTCAAAATTTTAAAACTTTGACTTAGAACAAAAGCTAGAAATACACTTATTCGCGGACGGAGGAAGTAACTGTTAACGATCATTTCGATCACGGACGGCAGAAAGAGAAGGGATTGACCCGTGTGTGGTGTTATAATAATTGGCTGCAATTCGGGTTCGATGGTGATCGAATGGCAAAATTAAGTGTATGTGTACGTATTGTGTAAAAGAAAAAGTGTAAGGCCAACTCCACCGCGCGACCCTATCCTGTCCGTCCCTGTCCGTTTGGGGTAAAATGGACAAAGGAGGCGGCCCAGCGCGCGATGGCCCAGTCCCATCTTGTCCGTTTTGTGTCCGGGCCGACCCATTTCGAGCGCAAACTTGCACCGTGTTTGGGTCGCGGCGGACACCAAACGGACGCGCTCTCGTCCGCGTCGGGGCCGCGTGGCAGGCGGCCACCTACCTTCCACCCGCCCACATCAATGCGCACGAGCGGGCGGCCCCACTTGTCATCCGCACGTCGAGCGGTCGCCGTCCTTCTTTAAATGGGAAGCGTGGACGGGTCGTCGTCCACACTGCCCCACGCCACCCCGCGGCCTCCTCGAAACCCGATAGCGCCGAAACCCTAGCCGAAGCCCTCGAGCTCGCCGGCCGCCCACCTCGCCATGGGCTTCTGGAACCGCAAGGGCAAGCACGACCGTGAGGCCGGCTCCTCCTCGGGGCGCCGCCGCGGCTCCGTGAAGAAGGAGTTGCCCGCGTCTCCGCCGCGCTCCTCCCGTCGAGCCCCTGCTCCGCCCCCCCTTCACCATCAACCCTAGGCCCGCCGGCGAGCGCGACCGGCAGTACCTCGCGGCGGACGTGTGCCGGAGGTACTGGGAGAGGAGGACGCCGGTCCCGTGGAGTGACGTCCACCTTCCCAACAGATGGCACCTCAGCGCCGACCGGGTCCCGATCCCTCCTGTGCCGGCGAGCGGCCGCGCGCGCCGCGATGAGATTGAGCGCCGCCGCCGCCTCCTCCCCGACGACCTGTTCTACGACGACAGGTACGCCCCGGATTCCGACCTCTGGGACACGTGGCTCCGGGACGAGCACGACACGCGCCGCACGTCATACTTCGCCGGCACGGTGTCGGGGCCGCGGCGGCCACGTCGAGAGGGGCGCGGGCGTACGCGCGTGCGCGGCGTCACGCCCACGCCGTCGCCTTCGCCGTCTCCGTCGCCCCCTCCACCTCCTCGCATGTCAGCGGAGGAGGAGGCCCGGCTCCTCAAGCGTGTCATGGACGACTCCATGTACACGCACAACGAGCGGTAGTGGGACGGCCTGGAGAAGGCCATGGCCCTCTCTGCCGCCGGGGACGTCGCCTTCCCGGAGCTGCAGATGGTGGCCGTGGAGGAGGAGAGGAGGGAGGACCCGCCGGCCGCGTTCCAGCAGCTGCTGGGCCAGGGGTGGGGCTGGTCCTGCACTGCTCCGGAGATGGCCGCCGGCGTGGGCGTGAACTGATGCCCCACTCCGCCGCGGTCAACGGAGCGGGAGGCGTCGCCACGGGAGGAGGTGGTGCAGGCACCTCCGGCCGTCCAGCCCGCTCCCCCCCCCCGTCCACCACGCCCCTCCGGCCCACCTGTGGACGCCGCCGGCCTACGTCGACCTCGTCAGCGACGGCGACGACACCCGCGGCCAGTGAAGGCGGCGACGGCCACGACACCGACGGGCGAGGCAGGAGCGCGCGGGAGGCGGAGGCGTTATTTTATTTTATTTTTATATGTTAATTATGAAAACTAGGCCTTTTAAGTGGCCGTGGAAACTGGGCCGTTTTGTGGCCGACCCCTATATATGTTTTATGTTTTTTAAAATGCGTTTATTTAGTTTTTTAGTTATTTCATTCTAGTTTTTATATTTTTTTATTCACGTCCACCCCGGACACGATTTGGGGTGCGGCCGTGCGGTGCGTGCACGCACGACCCATCTGACAAAGGCGGACACGGGCGAACCCATCGGCGCCCCAAAGGGACAAAATCCGGCTAATCGGGACGTCCGTTCGGGGTCGCGCTGTGGAGTTGGCCTAAGTGCATGTGGTGGCAAGTGGCATTGCCTCCATCATGATGATACGGTATGCCGACGACGCAGGTCATGAGTTATAATTGGCTAGGAGCATCTATAGATGGACGCCCCAAACCGGTCTCAAACGTTTGGACGAACGGATCGGTTAAAAAAAACCCGACCCATCCGGGCGCAGCTGTCCGGCGTCCCTCATATCTAGCTTAAGGGTCTCTTTGATTCGTAGGATTTTAAAAACATAGGAATAGAAAAAGTATAGGGTTGAAGTGGCATGCCCACTTGAATCCTATAGGATTAGCAATGAGTGTTTAATGCCACGGGAAAAACAAAAAAATTGTAAAAAGAAATTGGAGTGGATGCTAGATTTCCTATAAAATGTAGTACAAAATATTGTATAGAAAAACTTCCTACGAAATTTAATCCTATGAATCAAAGGACCAACATAGGAAAAAATCCTAAGGATTTCAATCCTATAGAAATCCAATAAAATAAAATTTCTTTGAATCAAAGAAGTCCTAAATGTAGGACGGATATGCGGCAACCAGACGCGTCCGCCACGTCAGTCCGGCCCACCACCGATCACAAATCCCGGACTCTAGCTCACTT
>NC_041390.1:594894364-594942296 GCF_002162155.2 Triticum dicoccoides
GGATTGAAACTGACGACATCGGCGAGATGTCAAGCTCCGGCCGCCGCTCAGACTCTGACCTCAACATCCACGAAGAGCTGGCCGTCCGCATTGTGCGGAGGCGGTCCAAGGTGGACACTTCCTAGCGTGCTTGCCATCTGATCGGTTGGTACTGTTGGAGGATCCCGATCGAAATGGTGGTTTCGATAGCTGAGTGCTTTGTCTTTTCTCTTTCGTGACAGTGTTTAATTTGTGTGGGTTGTGTGTTGGTGAGCATAACCTGCATCACAAGGTGAGTAGGTGGCGCTGCCTTCAGCTGCAACCGCAAGCTCTCGTTGTGTGGACTAGCTGTGCATGCATGGATAAACCACCGGATCAAAGTATTTGACAAAAAACTACCATATTAGGGGTTACCATCCCACCGAACTACCACATTAAAAAATGTGACTGATAACTACCAAAAATTGCTAATTTTGTGACTAAAAACTACCAGTTTTGAAAAATGGCCAGTTTAGACGATTTAAACACATTTATGACATGCGGAACCCACCTGTCAGGGCTGACGTGGCGGCAAAGTCAACTCCGTTTATTTTGACCGTTAAGCTGACCGTTATGACAGGTGGGGCCCACACATCGGTCCCTTCAAAAAAATAAAAACAACCAGGTCCCTATAACTTTTTTAAAAAGCAATCGGATCCTTGCAAGTTTCTTAAAAAAGCAATTAGGTCCTTTTCAGTTTTTTAGAAAAAGCAATCGGGTCCCTGCCGACGAGCTCGTCGCCGGAGCCGGCTGGCATTAGTCTGGTGAGCTCGAGGGCGTGCCAGCTCTTGCGTGCAGAGCAGCGAGCTCCAAGTGCCGCATAGCCCCGTTCTGGAGGTGCTGCACGCGAGGCGGCAGGGCTGGAGGGTTGCCGCACCACGGCGGGAGACGCCATGCCCATCCAGCTCCTTCCCGCTACTGCTGCTCCTTCCCGTTGGTTGCCGTTGCTGCTCCTTCCCGCTGCTTGCCACCGCCGCTGCTGCCCCTTTCCCGATGCTGCTGCTTGCGGCTGCTGCTCCTTGCCGGGGCTGCCGCTCTTTGCCATTGTTGCTTGCCGCTGCTCCTTGCGACGGCTGCTCTGCTCCGGCAGCCACAGTACCGAGGTCCAGGCAGCAACAGCAGCACGGCGAAATTCTCGCCGGCGTCGCCCATATTGCCGTGGTCGACCAACTGCGCATTGGAGCTGACCTGGGCAAGCGCAGGAATGGGGGAAGTGGACGACTGCGTCTGGGCGTGGCGGTGACAGGCATGGCCGTGGTGGCTCGATGTAGGCTTGGCGGCGGCGACGCTGGTGAGAGTGGCATGGCCATGGTGGCTCGGGATAGAGAGTTCAGGGAAGAGAGATAGAGAGAGGAATAAGAAGAATGACATGTGGGCCCACCTGTCATAACGGTCAGCTTAACGGTCAAAATAAACGGAGTTGACTTTGCCGCCACATCAGCCCTGACAGGTGGGTCCCACATGCCATAAACGTGTTTAAATCGTCTAAACTGGCCATTTTTCAAAAGTGGTAGTTTTTATTAACAAAATTAGAAATTTTTGGTAGTTATCAGTCACTTTTTTGAATATGCACAATCAATTTTTTTTTAAATATGGTAGTTCTGTGGAACGGCAACCCCTAATGTAGTAGTTTTTTGTCAAATACTCACCGGATCGGGCTTCTTCACGTTGCTTCCAGGGATTAAACAGTCATGCCACTGAAGGCTCTGTCACGTTGCTTTCCACCCAAAAGTCATTTTTCTTGCTCTCATTTTGAAAAGGGCCGTCTTAACATTTGTTTATCCTGCCTGACTGACATCATTAACGTTTTTCTTACAAGAAACACAGTTGAAGCGTGTGCTAACTGCACTACTTGTCCGTTAGTAAGATTGATCTCATCAAGATTCAACTCTTTTCCCTCGAAAAAAGTAGCTATTTCTCTATCGTTTTGCTGCTACGAACGCACGCAGAGACAAAAACAAGATATGACAACCCCGCAAAAAAAAAGACATGACAAGTTAGATGTGTATTTGTACTAACTACTATTACTAGTACATGACTAGCTAGCTAGTTTATTTCTTCATAAACTCCGGCCTACACTACATAGTTGTGCCGCCGCCTTCGTTAGGCCACGTACACTATCGTTTTATCGGCTTTTAGTATTGGATATGACAGCTCTAGCCATCCATTTTCCACACCTATTCCTCCACAAGATCCAAAGTGTGCCGTGCCGACTGCCGCCTAGCTCACATGACACAAACCAAACTTTTGAACTTCCAGATGGAAGCTAGGGCGCATCGACCGGCGAGGCGAGAAAGATAAGGCAGGCTAGCTTGTTTTGTGCGAATAATTGGCCAGCCAAGGAAATAATATCCTTCCACTCCATTCTACTCTATATAGATATGCATGCCGTCATTAACAACACATGCATGTGCTTGGGCAAATTAGTGGATAGGGCAATGCAAGGCTCTTGTTTAACATGACATTGGCCAAGAAATTCTTAGTATTTCAGACGACCACGGCAATATGGGTGGTCCATCCCGAGAACACGACAGCTGATCAGAGTAGATGCTTCTGGTAAGAAGATGGCATATATAATTGATGATCGGCCAGCGTTGTCCAGAGCAAGCAACAAGGTACGTAATAATCCGTTGAGCATGTGTGTGTGTGTGAGTGCGACCTAGGCGAGAGTTTGTGTTGTGCAAGCATGTGCTAAGCATATTACGCCTGCATGCTACGCGCCAATCGGACGAGGAGATGGCATATGCTCCACGATAATGCCACCGTATTCGGTCAAGCTAAAATGCTTGAAGTGTGGTGCTTGTTGTATATGTATACATACTTGGCGTTGGCGATAGGTTTGGTGTGGGTACATTAATTTTTGGAGTGAGTATGCTTCCATGGTGCTTGCCCGCGCTTTATCGCGAGAGGGACTTTCTCCGAGTGGTCCGTGCCACTAAAAACCGATAAAATATCCTCCGTTGACGTACGCTAAGGTCTTGTTCGGCACTGGTTCTTGGAAAATGAAGTTTTGTACTTCCACTTGATCTGACATTCTTTTTTCCTTTGTACCTCCCACTTGATTGGCACTATCCAGTTGCGCATCTCCGAATCTAAAATCACATGCAACTTTTGAATGAGAAAATATCTACTCCCTATTATAATATAAGAACATTGTTGACACTAGCTATGGTTTGTATTGAAATATCTAAAGATACTTATATTTAGAAACGGAGGGAGTATTTGTGGTTTTCTTGGTTGTAGTTTGGACACTCCAGTAAGATCTAAAACCTCAAACCTTGACATATACTCTCTTCGTTCCTATATATAAATATATTTAAAGATTCCAATAGGAGACTAAATACGGAGCAAAATGAGTGAATTTACACTCTAAAATATGTCTATATGCATATGTATGTAGTTTGTATTGAAATATCTAAAAATACTTATATTTAGAAATGGAGTGAGTATTTGTTAAATTGTCGACCAGTTTTGGCTCGGACACTCCATTAAGAAAATATTTGACTATTTTTTAATACTTTTCAGTGGAAACAACGCTTTTCTAGAGAGTCTGCACTAAAATGTCATTTTGCTTGACTTCGTTAGTTGGGCTGAAATGTTGGCTTAATCAGGTTGTGGCGCGGTGTAAACTAAACCAAACTTCGGAAGTTAAATAAGAGACCTCACTAGATTTCTTGAACTCGTTTGCTATCTGCAAGAACAGAAAGCTGCTCATGGCTTGGCAGATTTGGCATCTGCTTTGTGCGAAGGGAAGGTGGTTTCAGCGGATTTCCATCCCTGCGGTATTTTGGACCATATTTGTCTATGTACGCATGGTACGACTGTACGAGGGACGGTCAATTTTGTCAGGCGGTCTACCCCAGGTTTCCTTAGGGAAAAAGGATGAAGGATTTCACGGCGTGCAAGGCAAGAAGACCAAGATGGAGGATGACAGGCAAAGACCAAGACCTATATGTGTAAAGAAGTCCGATCAAGACGAAGGCGATCTCCGCATTCACCCGAAGCCACCTTTGGCGTAGGGTCGTTAAGCGTTTGTTTGCCGCTCAATCATGGGCTCTTTGGCCAACCTAGGGACGGAGCTACCTTGTATGCACTGCGGTCAATTGACTACAATGAAATTACAAAATCCTTCACTAATTTAATACTAATTAATGTTCATTTATAGAAGATGACCCCACTATCATAGAAATGACCCCGATTAGCCGCTTGCTGGCTGCGGAGGCGGAGCTTCATTTTCTGGGGCTCATGGCCGGCTGGACACGGGGAATCGGGGTCGGCGGTCATTTAGACTAGGTTTAGAGTACGGTTTAATTGAAATGTGTAGAAATGTAAAGTGTCTGCTCCGGTTTAGATGAAAAGCATCCGCTTTTTGTAAAAATTATTCAAGTATGAATGAATATCGTCTGGTTTGTTTAAAAAAATATACAAGTATGCATAACCGGGCATTTGCGGCTATAGTTGGCTCCGACATCAGTGTCCGTGGACTAGTACCCCAGTCTACGGACGAACGCGGTGGCCGGTTTGGGGGTCAGCGTTGAAAATGTCCTAATTAATCTAATGATATATGCCTGGCGTTCTAGATGTAAATGTTTTTTCTTCAAAAACTTGACAATATTTGACTTTTTAAAAATCTATATGCACGATAGTATGGAATGGAGGGAGTATAAGGCACCACAAGGAAAAGAGAGATGATGTCGAGGCAACACATTATGCCAGGGACATCAAGAGGCGGCCACGGGACAACACCAACGGTATGCTAATGCGGAAATAAACTAGGTGTATACTTTTCAATAACAAATCCTAAATGTGCTAGGCTCAACTGCACCAACAATAATCAACAACATCACAACACACATTATGACAGAGTAATTAAAGCTTTGCAGCATCACAACACACATAATCAACAATATTTCAAATTCAAATTTAAATCCACAATAAATTCAAGTTAAAATTTAAGGCTAACACCATGCATTTGAAACATAAACAAGAATGCATAAAACATGAATGCATAGAGCTCTCAAATGTCATTGCCTCCATTGGCATCACTAGTGCTTGCATGCTCTCCATTGCTTGCATTCTCTCCATTGCCACCATAGCTTCCAATGCCATCCATGAATCCTCGGCCCTTGAACAATCCACTAGTAATGTTGAGCTACATACCACAAGTGAGAAATCAAGTTAGCCACCAATACATACAAGAGATGAAGAAATATTTGATGAATGCAAACAAACAGTCACCTTATCTTTGGCATTTTTACCTCTTAGGTTCACACGATCAACTTATGGCAAGCATGCCGATCACTTTTGACACTTCGATGATATAGTTTGCCTTCAAATTTATGATCGATAGAGCCACTAGTGTTGTGTGCCTTGAAGTACTCATAGATATGCTCCCAATAAGTGACATTGGTTGCTCAACACCAATGACCATATCAAGATTGATTTCTTCCATGCTTGACACACAGCTTGTCTTCTTTGGTGGTGTAGTTTGCACTTCCCTTGCTATAGAAAATCTTGAGATGCATCAACGAAGCCATTCTCTTCCATGTCAACAAGGTGCTCTTCTTGCGTTTCATATCCTTGAAAGGGCAATTTTTAAAATACAAAATCTTGAGATGCAACGTAAGTGTATTGAAAAAATAGTTTTGTCATCCGTACTACATGTATCAAATTTGAAGAAAATATAAACACATCAGATCACAATTTCATAAAAATGTAAAATGCCATGAAAATCAATGAAAAAACAAGAAAGAATTTTTTACCGCCGAGTCATTTCATCGAAGACGGTGGGGACGCTGCTAGTTGTGGCGGCGGGTGATGCCGTATCGTCCTCGTGCGGCGGTGGGAGGGTGGGGAAGAGGCCCTAGGCGGTGCCGGAGGAGCCACTGGCATTTGGAAGGGATTGATGGCGTCAGGGTCGTTGCCGTTGTCGTTGCCTTCTTTTTCGCGCGAGCAATAGCAGTGCTCGACGGATCCCACAACAACCGCTTCCTGGGGACCTTGTCTTCCTGCAGATGACCTTGGAGGCGACGGCAGAGTCCTTGGGCGCATCCCCGCCGGCCGCGGCGGCGGTTTGTGGAGGCACAAGCCCTTCGACTTGTCGCGACCATTGCAGGGAACCACGAGAGGGACAACTACAGGTGCGGTAGGAGCAGTTGGGAGACCAACAACGTCGGCGATCACGTCATAGATGCCTTCCATTGTGTATCAGTGGCTGGTGGCGGTCATGGTGGGAGGCGAGTCGACGGAGAGAACTTTTAGTTCGAACGGTTTCGTTTCGCCGCAGGTTTTGGGTAGTTGCTAGTGATCATGTATATATTTCCATCACTTAAAGCAATTTTTTGGGCAGGACCTAAATTTTTAGGCACCATTACCTATCATACCGTTGTTGGAGGTGCTTTTTTTGCTCCACGTGACTTAAAAAGCAGTTTTTTTTAGCATGACCGTGTTTGTAGAGCTGTCGTTGGAGACACTCAAATCTAATATAAGCCGAATCAAGCATGCATGGAGCAGTACTGACTTTTAGGGGATATAGTGTCGGTAGTTTAGTGTGTTCTTTTAGCTAGCTAGGGAGGGACACCAGCTGTGTCTTAGTGCAGGGTTAGGGCATCTTTAAAGCGGACCCGTAAACCTTCCGCAACCGTTCGGTCCATGGAAATCATACAACGCCGATCTGTATCGGTCCGTGAAGCAGTTCGGACGCGATTTCTCCCATAAATCGAAGACATGCTGGGGAAGGTTTGCGGGAGTTTGGACTGACCCCAAACCCGTTTTCTGACCGCCCTGGCCCGCCACCCTGTTGGGGAACGTAGCAGAAATTCAAAATTTTCCTACGTGTCATCAAGATCTATCTATGGAGAGACCAGCAACGAGTAGAAAGAGAGTGCATCTACATACCCTTGTAGATCGCTAAGCGGAAGCGTTCAAGTGAACGGGGTTGATGGAGTCGTACTCGTCGTGATTCAAATCACCGATGATCCTAGTGCCGAACGGACGGCACCTCCGCGTTCAACACACGTACAGCCCGGTGACGTCTCACACGCCTTGATCCAGCAAGGAGAGAGGGAGAGGTTGAGGAAGACTCCATCCAACAGCAGCACAACGGCGTGGTGGTGGTGGAGGAGCGTGGCAATCCAGCAGGGCTTCGCCAAGCACCATGGGAGAGGAGGAGTAGGAAGAGAGGTAGGGCTGTGCCAGAACTTCGTGTATAGCTCCCATGCGCCTCCCCACTATATATAGGGGTGGAGGGGCTGGTTTCTTGCCCTCCAAGTCCATTGGGGCATTGGCCAAGGTGGGAGGAAAGAAATCTCATTATTTCCTTCCCCACCGATTGTTATCCCCCCTTTTTAGGGATCTTGATCTTATCCCTTCGGGATATGATCTTATTCCTTCTAAGGGGGGATCTTGGTGCGCCTTGACCAGGGGTGTGGGGCCTTGCCCCCACTACCCACGTCCATGTGGGTCCCCCCATGCAGGTGGGCCCCACTCCGGAACCTTCTAGAACCTTCCCGGTACAATACCGAAAAATCCCGAACATTTTCCGGTGGCCAAAATAGGACTTCCCATATATAAATCTTTACCTCCGGACCATTCCGGAACTCCACGTGACGTCCGGGATCTCATCCGGGACTCTGAACAATATTCGGTAACCACATACAAACTTCCTTTATAACCCTAGCGTCATCGAACCTTAAGTGTGTAGACCCTACGGGTTCGGGAGACATGTAGACATGACCGAGACGTTCTCCGGTCAATAACCAACAGCGGGATCTGGATACCCATGATGGCTACCACATGTTCCACGATGATCTCATCGGATGAACCACGATGTCAAGGACTTAATCAATCCCGTATTCAATTCCCTTTGTCTATCGGTATGTTACTTGCCCGAGATTCGATCGTCGGTATCCAATACCTTGTTCAATCTCGTTACCGGCAAGTCACTTTACTCGTTCCGTAACACATCATCCCGTGATCAACTCCTTGGTCACATTGCGCATATGATGATGTCCTACCGAGTGGGCCCAGAGATACCTCTCCGTTTACACGGAGTGACAAATCCCAGTCTCGATCCGCATAAAACAATAGATACTTTCGGAGATACCTGTAGTGCACCTTTATAGTCACCCAGTTAGGTTGTGACGTTTGATACACCCAAAGCACTCCTACGGTATCCAGGAGTTACACGCTCTCATGGTCGAAGGAAGAGATACTTGACATTGGCAAAGCTCTAGCAAATGAACTACACGATCTTTTGTGCTAGTCTTAGGATTGGGTCTTGTCCATCACATCATTCTCCTAATGATGTGATCCCGTTATCAACGACATCCAATGTCCATAGCCAGGAAACCATGACTATCTGTTGATCACAACGAGCTAGTCAACTAGAGGCTCACTAGGGACATATTATGGTCTATGTATTCACACGTGTATTACGATTTCCGGATAATACAGTTATAGCATGAATAAAAGACAATTATCATGAACAAGGAAATATAATAATAATACTTTTATTATTGCCTCTAGGGCATATTTCCAACAGTCTCCCACTTGCACTAGAGTCAATAATCTAGTTCACATCGCCATGTGATTAACACTCACAGGTCACATCGCCATGTGACTAATACCCAAGAGTTTACTAGAGTCAGTAGTCTAGTTCACATCACTATGTGATTAACACTCAATGAGTTTTATGTTTGATCATGTTGCTTGTGAGAGAGGTTTTAGTCAACGGGTCTGAACCTTTCAGATCCGTGTGTGCTTTACAAATCTCTATGTCATCTCCTAGATTCAGCTACCACGCTCTATTTGGAGCTATTCCAAACAACTGTTCTACTTGGAGCTATTCTAAATTATTTCTCCATTATATGTATCCGGTCTCTCTACTCAGAGCTATCCGGATAGGTGTCAAGCTTGCATCGTCGTAACCTTTACGACGAACTCTTTTACCACCTCCATAATCGAGAAAATTCCTTACTCCACTAGTTACTAAGGATAACTTTGACCGCTGTCCTGTGAGCCATTCTTGGATCACTCTTGTACCCCTTGACTGACTCATGGCAAGGCACACTTCAGGTGCGGTACACAGCATAGCATACTGAAGAGCCTACGTCTTAAGCATAGGGGACGACCTTCGTCCTTTCTCTCTATTCTGCCGTGGTCGAGCTTTAAGTCTTAACTTCGTACCTTACAACTCAGGCAAGAACTCCTTCTTTGACTGGTCCATCTTGAACACCTTCAAGATCATGTCAAGGTATGTGCTCATTTGAAAGTATTATTAAGCATTTTGATCTATCCTTATAGATCTTGATGCTCAATGTTCAAGTAGCTTAATCCAGGCTTTCTATTGAAAAACACTTTCAAAATAACCCTATATGCTTTCCAGAAATTCTACATCATTTCTGATCAACATGTATTCATCAGAAATTCTATAGTGCTCCCACTCACTTCTTTGGAAATACAAGTTTCTCATAAACTTTGTACAAACCCAAAATCTTTGATCATCATCAAAGCACACATTCCAACTCCGAGATGCTCACTCCAGTCCTTAGAAGGATTGCTGGAGCTTTGCATACTTATTAGCATCTTTCGGGATTGACAAAACCTTCCGGTT
This sequence comes from Triticum dicoccoides, assembly GCF_002162155.2. NCBI lineage: Eukaryota > Viridiplantae > Streptophyta > Magnoliopsida > Poales > Poaceae > Triticum > Triticum dicoccoides. The sequence continues at coordinate 594,903,996 of NC_041390.1, forward strand.
GTATCACATACAACCTTTCCTCATTAAAATCGTCGAGGAAACAATGTTTTGACATCCTATCTGCAAGATTTCATAAATAATGCAGTAATCGCTAATATAATTCCAACAGACTCTTAGCATCGCTACGAGTGAGAAAATCTCATCGTAGTCAACTCCTTGAACTTGTCGGAAAACATCTTAACGACAAGTCGAGCTTTCTTAATGGTGACATTTACCATCATTGTCCGTCTTCCTTTTGAAATCCATCTGTACTCATTAGCCTTACGACCATCGAGCCGTTCTGCCAAAGTCTACACTTTGTTTTCATACATGGATCCTCTCTCGGATTTTATGGCCTCAAGCCATTTATCGGAATCTGAGCCCACCATCGCTTCTCCATAGCTCGTAGGTTCATTGTTGTCTAGCAACATGACCTTCAAGACAGGATTAGTACCACTCTGAAGTAGTACGCATCCTTGTCATCCTACGAGGTTTGGGAGTGACTTGATCCGAAGTTTCATGATCAATATCATAAGCTTCCACTTCAATTGGTGTAGGTGCCACAGGAACAACTCCCTGTGCCCTGTCACACACTAGTTGAAGAGACGGTTCAATAACCTCATCAAGTCTCCACCATCCTCCCACTCAATTCTTTCGAGAGAAACTTTTCCTCGAGAAAGGACCCGATTCTAGAAACAATCCATATTGCTTTCGGATCTGAATTAGGAGGTATACCCAACTGTTTTGGGTTTCCTATGAAGATGCATTTTATCCGCTTTGGGTTCGAGCTTATCAACCTGAAACTTTTTCATATAAGTGTCGCAGCCCCAAACTTTTAAGAAACGACAACTTAGGTTTCTCTAAACCATAATTCATATGGTGTCATCTCATCGGAATTACGTGGTGCCCTATTTAAAGTGAATGTGGTTGTCTCTAATGCCTAACCCATGAACTATAGTGGTAATTCGATAAGAGACATCATGGTACGCACCATATCCAATAGGGTGCAACTATGATGTTCGGACACACCATCACATTATGGTGTTCCAGGCGGTATTAATTGCGAAACAATTTCCACAATGTCTTAATTGTGTGCCAAAACTCGCAACTCAGATATTCATCTCTATGATCATATCATAGACATTTTATCCTCTTGTCACAATGATCTGCTACTTCACTCTGAAATTACTTGAACCATTCAATAATTCAGACTTGTGTTTCATCAAGTAAATATACTCAACATTTACTCGAATCATCTGTGAAGTAAGAACTTAATGATATTCACTGCATGCCTCAGCACTCATTCGACTGCACACATCAAAATGTGTTACTTCCAACAAGTTGCTATCTTGTTCCATCTTACTGAAAATGAGGCTTTTCAGTCATCTTGCCTATGTGGTATGATTTGCATATCTCAAGTGATTCAAAATCAAGTGAGTCCGAACGATCCATTTGCATGGAGTTTCTTCATGCATATACACCAATAGACATGGTTCGCATGTCTCAAACTTTTCAAAAACGAGTGAGTCCAAAGATCCATCAACATGGAGCTTCTTCATGCGTTTTATACCATTATGACTTACATGGCAGTGCCACAAGTAAGTGGTACTATCATTACTATCTTATATCTTTTGGCATGAAAATGTGTATCACTACGACCGAGATTCAATAAACCATTCCTTTAGGTGCAAGACCATTGAAGGTATTATTCAAAAATAGAGTAACCATTATTCTCCTTAAATGAATAACTGTATTGCGATAGACATAATCCAATCATGTCTATGCTCAACGCAAACACCAATCTCGGTGGTAGAGGGAGCGTGCGATGCTTGATCATATCAACCTTGGAAACACTTCCAACATATATCGTCAGCTCACCTTTAGCTAGTCTTCGTTTATTCCGTAGCTTTTATTTCGAGTTACTAACACTTAGCAACCGAACCGGTATCCAATACCCTGGTGCTACTAGGAGTACTAGTAAAGTACACATTAACATAATGTATATCCAATATACTTCTATCGACCTTGCCAGCCTTCTCATCTACCAAGTATCTAGGGTAATGCTGCTCCAGTGGTTGTTCCCCTTATTACATAAGCACTTAGTCTCGGGTTTGGGTTCAACCTTGGGTTTCTTCACTAGAGCAGCAGCTGAATTGCCGTTTCATGAAGTATCCCTTTGTTCCCTTGCCCTTCTTGAAACTAGTGGTTTCACCAACCATCAACAATTGATGCTCCTTCTTGATTTCTACTTTCGCGGTGTCAAACATCATGAATATTTCAAGGATCATCATATCTATCCCTGATATGTTATAGTTAATCACGAAGCTCTAGCAGCTTGGTGGCAATGACTTTGGGGAAACATCACTATCTCATTTGGAGGATCAACTCCCACTCGATTCAAGTGATTGTTGTGCTCAGACAATCTGAGCACAAGCTCAACGATTGAGCTTTTCTCCCTTAGTTTGCAGGCTAAGAAAATCGTCGGAGGTCTTATACCTCTTGACGTGGGCACGAGCCTGAAATCCCAATTTCAGCCCTTGAAACATCTCATGTGTTCCGCGACGTTTCGAAAACGTCTTTGGTGCCTCTACTTAAACCATTTAATTGAACTATCACGTAGTTATCAAAACGTGTATGTCCGATGTTCGCAACATCGACAAACGACGTTGGGGTTCAGCACACTGAGCGGTGCATTAAGGATATAAGCTTTCTACTGATCGCATAATCGCTACTATCAACTTTCAACTATATTTTCTCTAGGAACATATCTAAACAGTGAAACTAAAGCGCGAGCTTACGACATAATTTGCAAAAGGTCTTTTGACTATGTTCAGGATAATTAAGTTCATCTTATGAACTCCCACTTAGATAGACATCCCTCTGGTCATCTAAATGATCACATGATCCGAGTCAACTAGGCCGTGTCCGATCATCACGTGAGACGGACTAGTCATCATCGGTGAACATCTTCATGTTGATCGTATCTACCATACGACTCATGCTCGACCTTTCGGTCTCCGTGTTCCGAGGCCATGTCTGCACATGCTAGGCTCGTCAAGTTAACCCTAAGTGTTTTCGCTGTGTAAAACTGTCTTACACCCGTTGTATGTGAACGTAAGAATCCATCACACCCGATCATCACGTGGTGCTTAGAAGCGACGAACTGTAGCAATGTTGCACAGTTAGGGGAGAACACTTCTTGAAATTTTGTAAGGGATCATCTTATTTACTACCGTCGTCCTAAGCAAACAAGATGCATAAACATGATAAACATCACATGCGATCAAATAGTGACATGATATGGCCAATATCATTTTGCTCCTTTTGATCTTCATCTTCGGGGCTCCATGATCATCATCGTCACCGGCACGACACCATGATCTCCATCATCATGATCTCCATCATCGTGTCTTCATGAAGTTGTCACGCCAACGACTACTTCTACTTCTATGACTAACGCGTTTAGCAATAAAGTAAAGTAGTTTACATGGCGTTCTTCAATGACACGCAGGTCATACAATAAATAAAGACAACTCCTATGGCTCCTGCCGGTTGTCATACTCATCGACATGCAAGTCGTGAATCCTATTACAAGAACATGATCAATCTCATACATCACATATCATTCATCACATTCTTCTTGGCCATATCACATCACATAGCATACCCTGCAAAAACAAGTTAGACGTCCTCTAATTGTTGTTGCATGTTTAGGTGGCTGCTATGGGTTTCTAGCAAGAACGTTTCTTACCTATGCAAGACCACAACGTGATATGCCAATTGCTATTTACCCTTCATAAGGACCCTTTTCATCGAATCCGTTCCGACTAAAGTGGGAGAGACTGGCACCCGCTAGCCACCTTATGCACCAAGTGCATGTCAATCGGTGGAACCTGTCTCACGTAAGAGTACGTGTAAGGTCGGTCCGGGCCGCTTCATTCCACAATACCGTCGAAACAAGATTGGACTAGTAACGGTAAGCATATTGAACAACATCAACGCCCACAACTACTTTGTGTTCTACTCGTGCAAAGAATCTACGCAATAGACCTAGCTCATGATGCCACTGTTGGGGAACGTAGCAGAAATTCAAAATTTTCCTACGTGTCACCAAGATCTATCTATGGAGAGACCAACAACGAGTAGAAAGAGAGTGCATCTACATACCCTTGTAGATCGCTAAGCGGAAGCGTTCAAGTGAACGGGGTTGATGGAGTCGTACTCGTCGTGATTCAAATCACCGATGATCCTAGTGCCGAACGGACGGCACCTCCGCGTTCAACACACGTACAGCCCGGTGACGTCTCCCACGCCTTGATCCAGCAAGGAGAGAGGGAGAGGTTGAGGAAGACTCCATCCAACAGCAGCACAACGGTGTGGTGGTGGTGGAGGAGCGTGGCAATCCAGCAGGGCTTCGCCAAGCACCATGGGAGAGGAGGAGTAGGAAGAGAGGTAGGGCTGTGCCAGAACTTCGTGTATAGCTCCCATGCGCCTCCCCACTATATATAGGGGTGGAGGGGCTGGTTTCTTGCCCTCCAAGTCCATTGGGGCGTTGGCCAAGGTGGGAGGAAAGAAATCTCATTATTTCCTTCCCCACCGATTGTTATCCCCCCTTTTTAGGGATCTTGATCTTATCCCTTCGGGATATGATCTTATTCCTTCTAAGGGGGGGTCTTGGTGCGCCTTGACCAGGGGTGTGGGGCCTTGCCCCCACTACCCACGTCCATGTGGGTCCCCCCATGCAGGTGGGCCCCACTCCGGAACCTTCTAGAACCTTCCCGGTACAATACCGAAAAATCCCGAACATTTTCCGGTGGCCAAAATAGGACTTCCCATATATAAATCTTTACGTTCGGACCATTCCGGAACTCCTCGTGACGTCCGGGATCTCATCCGGGACTCCGAACAACATTCGGTAACCACATACAAACTTCCTTTATAACCCTAGCGTCATCGAACCTTAAGTGTGTAGACCCTACGGGTTCGGGAGACATGTAGACATGACCGAGACGTTCTCCGGTCAATAACCAACAGCGGGATCTGGATACCCATGATGGCTACCACATGTTCCACGATGATCTCATCGGATGAACCACGATGTCAAGGACTTAATCAATCCCGTATTCAATTCCCTTTGTCTATCGGTATGTTACTTGCCCGAGATTCGATCGTCGGTATCCAATACCTTGTTCAATCTCGTTACCGGCAAGTCACTTTACTCGTTCCGTAACACATCATCCCGTGATCAACTCCTTGATCACATTGCGCATATGATGATGTCCTACCGAGTGGGCCCAGAGATACCTCTCCGTTTACACGGAGTGACAAATCCCAGTCTCGATCCGCATAAAACAGTAGATACTTTCGGAGATACCTGTAGTGCACCTTTATAGTCACCCAGTTACGTTGTGACGTTTGATACACCCAAAGCACTCCTACGGTATCCAGGAGTTACACGCTCTCATGGTCGAAGGAAGAGATACTTGACATTGGCAAAGCTCTAGCAAATGAACTACACGATCTTTTGTGCTAGTCTTAGGATTGGGTCTTGTCCATCACATCATTCTCCTAATGATGTGATCCCATTATCAACGACATCCAATGCCCATGCCAGGAAACCATGACTATCTGTTGATCACAACGAGCTAGTCAACTAGAGGCTCACTAGGGACATATTGTGGTCTATGTATTCACACGTGTATTACGATTTCCGGATAATGCAGTTATAGCATGAATAAAAGACAATTATCATGAACAAGGAAATATAATAATAATACTTTTATTATTGCCTCAGTCGGCCCGGTGGGACGATGACAGCCAAGGCGCCACCATTTCCCTCATGGACCTCACGTGCACCGGCGATGGACAAGGCACGGACTCCTGCGAGGATGAATAGGCCACGGGAGGCGGCGGGGCCTGGTGTCCCATGTGGGTTGGTCTATCTTCCGTGTTATATTCTTCCTCGCGGGAGACCACACCTTTACTTCATCGGTCTTATCGCCGGTGCTCATGGAGACGGCGGAAGGCGGACGGCATGGGCTTGAACGCCAGCCGCCGCCGCCGTAAGATAGGTTAAGGGCGGGTCTTTTTTTCTTTAAATGTTCGAAATGTAGTTAAATCTGCCGTGTTTGTATGAAACCCGTCATATTTGTATGAATCCGACCGTATCTGCATGAATTTCATCCGGTTTGTTAAAAATTAGTTTGAAATGTATGTGGCCCGTTGGATGTCACACTCCCGCATCCATGTGATTTCACGGCTGGGCTTGCCCAGAACGTGAAGGCAGCGTTTGGCATATCTAAACCCAGCAAATCTCGACAGGCATCCAGGATTCAGGCGGTCTTGCACGCAGCTAATTAGCAATTAGGGACGCTTAAACGCCATGATTAGCTTTAGCTAGTAAGAGCAAGCTGCCAAGCTACTGTCAGGATAAGGTACCATACTACCGTCCATCACCCACGTTACGTTAGTGTGCACAATCTATCCTCTTGGGAATAGTAGTAGCTCCATCGATCACTTCTCGAATACTCCTACTTGCTCTGCATGGCGATTGAAGCATTCATCAGAAGAAAAAAATACAGCTTACAATCTGGCATGGTCGTTGTGACGGTGTGATACGCGTTTGTTGGGCCTTTTCGTAGCTGAGTAAGCTGCACTCTGTACTTTTCCGGTGACAGTGCACGCCGGGGTCAACGGTGACGCACGTTCTAAGGTCGGGAGAGTACCGTTCCACCACGCCGTCTTTGCCGGAGACGGGAGACGAAGCCGTCCTCATCACCACCATGGCCGCAACTTTCTCTGGGTTTTGTCTCCGATCGACACGTACGTTCATTTCACCATGCATTTCGACCTCTCTCTCTGTCGCCCGTTTAATTATATTCTACCCCGTTGGCCGCGCCAGTAATTCCGACGTTGCGCTCATGCCGGGAAACATCCCACCGGACGCGAAGCCGACATCGGCGTCGTGGAGTGCACCGGCAGCGAAAAAGGTCGGCACGGACCGCTCGTCGCTCGATGGGCGTACGTTTCCGGCCAGATGTTGCCCGATTTTCGTCGCACGAGCGAGCGAACGCATTGGACTGCATGCTGCGGTGTCGTGCGCTCCGTGGTCATTGAGTCTGCTCGAAAGATCAAGCTGGCGAGGTGTCCGAGAGCCAGCCGGCTGTTCGCCGAACAGACCGCTCGAGCACCCCACCGAGAAGACGAGTGGCATCGCTCTGTTGGGCCATGTGTGCGCTAGCTGGTGCAGCGCGGGGAACGTGATCGGGCTAGCTAGCCAAGCGCTAATTAGCTGTACCATGACGATTCAAGCTATTTCTTCTGAACAGCAGATTGTTAATTAGGCACCGTTTATTTGGTTCTGGTCGCGGAAAATTTGTTGATCACCACAATGGATAGTGGATAGTGGTGGCTAGCGCGTTCTTCCGGACAACAAAATCGGTAGCTAAAGCTGCATTTACTTTGCCGTCGACGAAAATATGTCGACGCTAATTAACTAAGTCGACAACGTACTGCCTAGTACTACGACGTTCGGATGGCAGCACGAGCTAGCACTCATGGTCTACCTTTGCCTGAGGAAAGTAGGGCACCATTTTCGCTTTGGCACACTCCACACTCCTCCATGCAGATTTGGCTTTTGGAACCAGTTGATGGGGCAAGGGAAACTTTGTGCGCCGAACACGCCGTTGTAGTACAACGGGCACACCTATTTGTCTCCTTTTCTTGTCGCTGCAATTATCAAGTTGGAAATGGACGATCTTAGGCCAACTCCACCGCGCGACCCCAAACGGACGTCCGGATTGGCCCGAATCTGTCCCTTTGGGGCACGATGGATACGCCCGTGTCCGGCTGTGTTCATTGGGTCGTACGTGTGCCCACCGCGCGGCGGCACCTCAAATCGTGTCCGGAGCGGACGGGATTAAAAATAATAATTAAATAACTAAAAAAGCAAATAAACGCATTTTAAAAAAACATAAAACATATATATGGGTTGGCCACAAAATGGCCCAGTTTCAACGGCCACTTAAAAGGCCCAGATTCATAATTAACATAATAAGAAAATAAAGAAAACTCCTCCCACGCGCTCCTGCCGCGCCCGTCGGTGCCGTGGCCGTCCCAGTCTTCACTGGCCGCCGGTGTCGTCGTCGTCGCTGACGAGGTCGACGTACTCCGGCGGCGTCCAGAGGTGGGCCGGCGGTGCGTGGTGGACGGGGACGGGCTGGACGACCGGAGGTGCCTGCACCACCTCCTCCCGCGGCGACGCCTCCCGCTCCGGAGTGGGGTACCAGTTCACGCCCAGGTGGGCGGCCGGCGAGCTCGAGGAGGAGTCGGGCTAGGGTTTCTGCGCTGTCGGAGTTCGAGGAGGCCGCTGGGTGGCGTGGGGCAGTGTGGACGACGACCCGTCCACGCTTCCCACTTAAAGAAGGACGGCGACCGCTCGACGTGCGGATGACAGGTGGGGCCGCCCACTCGTGCCATTGATGTGGGTGGGTGGGAGGTGGGTGGCCGCCTGCCACGCGGCCCCGACGCGGACGAGCGCGCGTTCGTTTGGTGTCCGCCGCGACCCAAACCCGGCGTAAGTTTGCGCTCGAAATGGATCGGCCCGGACACAAAACGGACAAGATGAGTCCGGGCCGTCGCGCGCCGGGCCGCCTCCTTTGTCCGTTTTACGCCAAACGGACATGACCGGACAGGATAGGGTCGCGCGGTGGAGTTGGCCTTATCTCCAACATCGATCTTGGGGCGTGATCCGATTAGAAAAAATCTATAGTGCGTCACCGCAAGGAATGAAGTTGTTGCGGCGACGTACTGCTACTTGCAAATTTTAATCGATAACTTTGCATAGGCAACTACCAGCATATGATACATATATATTCCCCGCAAATGTAAAATGAGAGGAAAATGGAAGCCTACTGTAGTCAGCACGGCACTGCCGAGCTTGCACGGGACAAAACGCAAGGAGATTTCTTCCCGGGACTTTGTTGTAATACTAATTAATTAAGGCTCCAAAGTACCATGGCATAAAGATAAGGCTTGTTTATAATCATTATAAAAATTGGACTAGCTAGATTCTGCATTACGAGCTGTTGCGTTGCAGTCGCTGGACCGGATGGATTTCGTGGGAAAGGTCACACTTCCTCGGATCCTTCCTGCCCCGATTGATCGATGATCTACTACTACAACAAACAATTAGTTTTGTCCACAATTTCAAGGAAAATTAATTTTCTCCATAGGAGTACAAGTTGGGTGCGACGAGCGACGTCGGCGTCTGCATCAGAGCATGACTTAGACTACCCACAATGGGAGTAATATAGATAGTAACATCACACATATCTAGATAAAATAGATGATGTGACAAGCAATAAATAAAGAAAAAGAGGAAAGTGGTAACATAGCTACTTCTTCCTTTCCGGTTTATAGAGCTCAATTCAAAAATTTCACCAACCAAGGTAGATGATGAGTGGTGGAATCTTTTTTGTAATTTGCAAAAACACCCAATTAATGCTCTTGTTTTCTTCAAAAATGTATGTTTACCAATGTATTAATTGCAATGCATGCATGCATAAAATACATGCATTGGTCAATTTTCTCTTAATACCTGCATGCAATTATTTAATGCACCTTGGAATCTAAACTTGTGATGGGGAACAACCAAATTGAGCCTTATAAAATGAAAAAACTAAGATTTTGAGATAAGCCCTATAAACCAGAAAGGAGGGAGTAGTTACTACTAATAGTAGTAACATCACATATATCAAGGCAAGATGCGTCTATAGCCTAATAAATGAAGGGTTGCATGTTACCACACATATGTTACTCCACACTATAGAGGTAGTAACATAGGCTAGTAACATGTCGATGTTACTACTTTATGTTACTATCCATTGTGGCTAGTCTTATCTTGTGCCAGTGTGCCGTGTTGTTAATGGCACTGGCTGGCTGTTCGTTATTGCTAATTGTATGTATACATCATGATGATGGCATTACTTCCGTCACGATGATTCTGCATGCTGACGGCAAGCACGAACATCCACCAAAAAGGTTGGCCTATACGACGCTCGTGTATGTTTTGAGACTTCGCTGAAGGCTCCTCTAGGCGAGTCGGCCCATGTAACGGCTGTTATGTTTCTCTTTGTCTTCTTTTTCTATTTTATGATATGAGGTTTTCCTTCTTTTAGGTTTTTTAATAGTTGCAATTTTTTTTAATATAGGCTGAACTTTTTTGATATATGCTATTTTTTTATAATACACACTGAACTTTTTTATTATACAGTGAACATGTTTTATATAATTTATTTTTTATATACATTTGATATAGATGATGAACTTTTTAAATTATATGTCATATTAATATAATACACCCTGAACATTTTTATAATATAGATAAAACTTCTTTTAATATACACTCTAGCTTTTATAAAACAAATATTGAACAATTTTATAAACTGTATTTTTATTTTTAATAGGTTTTACAATATATACCTCCTAAAAAACAACCAATTTTTGGTGAGAAAGCGATAAAAGTTTGTATCGTAAGGAGTAGCTGGCATTATTTGGTGAAGCGCCGAATAGGAGCTCCCGGCACATAGCGGCCCCGCGGTCAACAGCGGTACTTTCCACATGGGCCACAACCCTCTACCACGGTTAATTTTTCTGTTTTTTCCCCAGTTTTTGTTTTCTTTTTCTGGTCTTGCTTTTGTTATTTTTTCTCGGTTTTTTCTCAGGTTCATTTTGTTGTCCTTTTGTTTTTTAATGATTTTTCAAGTTTCCTTTCTTCTAAGCTTCATTTTGTTTTTGTTTTATATTTTTCTTGTCTCAGTAGAAAACAATAGTGCATTGAACACTTCTTGAAAAATAGGGGGAAAATATTAGCGCATTGAACAATTTCTAATTACATGATTTGTTTTTCAAAAGCACTTCATATATTTTTTTATACATGAAAATACATTATAATTTTTTTGCAAATACATGTTGAAGAAATTCTAAACAATTTTTTTTTTTTGAGAATTTTATCATTCATATCACGAATAAGTACAAAGTAGTCGACCCTTACAATCACACTGAAACGCAAACATAAAGGACCATGAACACCTAAAGTACCCTAAGACAATCATAACGCAAGAAGATCTCTGGAGCCCTGTGTCATCATCCCTAAATCTTGAGAGAAGACCCCTGCAGCAGAAGAATCTGCAACCAGTCGCAAGCAGGTCATCATCTTCGACCTCGGTACAACTGCCGCCACGCTGCTTCCTCCTTTCTTGACACCAGCGCTGAGAGGGCATGGACATCAATCCAACATATCTGCAACAGCCGTCGCCATCTATGGCTTTGAGTACCGCAAAAAGTGTCCCTTCCGAAAGGAAGAGAACTCGAGTCATCCGATCGGTCCAGCACCGCGGCCGGGCCATCCGTCCGGGCAAAGCAAGATCTCCCACCAGCATCAACGCAGAGGAAGGAGAAAAACAACAGCAGCAAATCATACCAACAAGGAAGAAGAAAGGTCTTCGTCTCCCTGCATCCATCGTCCATCTGAGGACCCAAACGGCCAGTGCCGATGGACCTCCAGCCACCATAGCCCGCGACCTCGACGAAATCCGGGGATCCCCAACCCCGCTGGCTCCTAGACGAAAGCAAAAGCCTCGCCTGACCGTGAACGGAGCCCGGAGAAACTTATTCCGACGCGACACCACCGCAACGGCCTCGGCAGCGTCTCCCTCAACCCTAACCCTACGACACACCCACCTAGCGAACAGACCCGAGGTTCCCCCTCCCTCCCGCCGCCGGAGCGACCGACGAAGAGAGAGGGAACCGGCGGCGTCACCGGTGGCGCGCAGGAACCCTCGTCGCCTCTGGATCGCCTCGTGCGATCCTATTCTTTCGGCGGTGTTGTGTGGCCCCAACAAATTATTCTTTTCTAAAATAGGTAATACACATTACTCACATAATTGAATGTTTTTCTATAATACATGATGAACAATATTTTAAATACAAGTTAAAATCCTGTAAAAAAATCCCAAGTACATTTTTTAGGAACTTTCTAGACATAGTGAAAAACTATCAAAAAAATGTGAAAAGGTCGAAATAAAAATCCATGCCCGTAGGCTCCCGCACATGGCTTGCATCATACATGTGCCTTTTGTCCATTGCACATTGCGCATGTCCATCTACGGGGTGCGACACACAATACCTATCTCCGAATCGCTATAAGCAATATAGACACCGAGAATGGAATACCATAAATGATTGTATTGACGTGAATATAGTTTAAATTTCGTGACATGGTTTGGATTAATCAAAGAATAGAGAGAATTGATGGCATCATTGATGGAAATATGCCCTAAAGGCAATAATAAAATAGTTATTATTATATTTTCTTAATGCCCTAAAGGCTGGCTACACGGAGGACGTCCTCTCGTACGTCCCCTCCCGAGCCGCCCCCCGCGTGGGCGACCGGGAGGCCCCAGATCCCATCGCCGCCGAACCTTCCCCACTCCTCCTCCTCCTCCCTCGCCGCCGCCCAAGGGCGCAGCCAGGCGAAGCCTAGCCGTCGCCGGTGGCGGCAGGAACTCGGGCCCTCTCGCTCGGGTGGGGCTGGCGCGGGCCAGCGCCGCCGGGCCGGAGCGTGGCGGCGGGCCAGTCGCCACGATGGGTGGTGGCGGCGCCTCGGCGATGTCGATTCCCCGCCGCAGGAGGCCTTGCGATCTGGTGCATCGCGGCCGCCAGGGACGGCGGCGGCGTGACCGGATCGGTTCACGGCGGCGCGGCCGGATTGATTGCTGGTCGGCCGTCGGCACGATGGTGGGTGTGACTCGTCGGCAGCTGGGCAGATCCGCGGGATTCTACCCTTGTCTGGCCCTTGACGGCGCAGGCAACTACGGGGGAAACCCTAGATCTCCTTGGGATCGAGCAATGGCGGCTCTTTTGCGTCGTAGTCCCTCTTTAGGGCATTGTTTTGGAGTTTGCTCCGGTTGAAGGGACCAACGACGTCGGTGGCGCACGTCTGGTGGAGCAACTGCCGATGAAAATCGCGCCGACTACAATCATGGTGGACAATGGCGGCGTCTTAGATGTTGTTCCCTTGTCGAGGCATCGTCGTTGCAGTCTGCGTCATCAGGCTCGGGATGCTCCGGGGGAAACCCTAGATCTGGGTCTTCCGGATCGGACGATGATGGCGTTTTATCGCTTTCCCTCCTGGGGGCATCGTTTTGGAGTAAGTGCTCGCTGGGGGAATGGTGGAGCGGTGCTTCATCTCACACATCGATGGCGGCGGATATCGGCGACATGGCGCTGTGGAGGCTCAGCGTCCGATGCACGAAGATGGACTCGCGCAGGAGGAGGTTGCTGTCTGGCGTCATGGTGACGTCGATGGCAGAGTGGCCAGACAAGGTAGAAGTCTCAATATGATTTGAAGACGGACCTGTGGAAGATGGCGGCGACGACACACGAGTGCGTCTGACCGGATTGTGCCCCAGACCCGGTATGTGGCTCGGCTGGTGATTCCGAATATGTTTCGGCTTTCGGCTTTTGATGTTAGGCTTAGGTGAGTGGTTTGGGTAGTGGCCCAGCTAGCACCCCTTCATCATTTTGGATAGGAGTAGCGGCAGGTGTTGCCAAGATGGTGGATTCAGGCACATTATTGTAATACTTTATAATGTCCTCGAGAATAATCAATAAAGTGGCCGTATGCATCTCCCAGATGGCAGAGGCCGGGGGTCAACCTCCTTTTCTAAAAAAAATATTTTCTTAATCATGATAAAGGTTTATTATTCATGCTAGAATTGTATTGACCGAAAACTTAAATACATGTGTGGATTCATAAACAAATGCCGTGTCCCTAGTGAGCCTCTACTAAACTAGCTCATTGATAAAAAGATGGTTAAAGTTTCTTAACCATAGACATGAGTTGTCATTTGATAACAGGATCACATCATTAGGAGAATGATGTGATGGACAAGACCCACTCGTTAGCATAGCATATTGATCGTTCAGTTTATTGCTATTACTTTATTAATGTCAAATACATATTTCTTCGACTATGAGATTATGCAACTCCCGAGTACCGGAGGAATACCTTGTGTGCTATCAAACGTCACAACTAACTAGGTGATCATAAAGATGCTCCCCCCCTCTCATAGCTATGCAACTCCATGGATAGATCTTGCGTGTGCGTAGAAATTTTTTGTTTTCCATGCAACGTTTCCCAATAGTGGCATCCGAGCCAGGTCTATGCGTAGATGATATACACGAGTAGAACATAAAGAGTTGTGGGCGGTGATAGTCATACTTCTTACCACCAACGTCTTATTTTGATTCGGCGGTATTGTGTGATGAAGCATCCCTGACCAGCCTTACATGTTCATGCAGATGACACCGGTTCCACTGACAAATATGCAACTAGTTTTGCATAAAGATGGCCGGCGGTTGTCTGTTTCTCCTACTTTAGTTGAGTTGAATTTGACCACGGACGGTCCTTGAAGAAGGTCTTGAAGAAGGTTAAAACAACAAACTTGATGAATCACCGTTGTAATTTTTGCGCAGGTAAGAATGATTCTTGCTAGAAGCCCGTAGCAGCCACGTAAAACTTGCAACAACAAAGTAGAGGACGTCTAACTTGTTTTTGCAGGGCATGTTGTGATGTGATATGGCCAAGATATGTTGTGATATATGTTGATGTATGTGATGATCATGTTTTGTAATATTGACAACAGGCAGGAGCCTTAGGGTTGTCTCTTTATTGTATGAAGTACAAGTGCCATGTAATTGCTTTACTTTATCACTATGCGTTAGCGATAGTTGTAGAAGCAATAGTTGGCGTGATGACCTCGACGCAACGACACTACGATAGAGATCAAGGTGTCAAGCCGGTGACAATGGAGATCATGACGTTGCTTTGGAGATGGAGATCAAAAGCACAAGATGACGATGGCCATATCATGTCACATATTTTGATTGCATGTGATGTTTATCTTTTATGCATCTTATTTTGCTTAGAGCGGCGGTAGCATTATAAGATGATCCCTTTACTTAATTTCAAGATAAAAGTGTTCTCCCTGAGTATGCACCGTTGCTACAGTTCGTTGTTTCGAGACACCACGTGATGATCGGGTGTGATAGACTCTATGTTCACATATAACGGGTGTAAGACAGTCTTGCACATGCCCAATACTTGGGTTAAACTTGACGAGCCTAACATGTACAGACATTGTCTCGGAACACTAGAGACTGAAAGGTTGAACGTGACTCATATAGTAGATATGATCAACATAGAGATGTTCACCAATGATGACTACCCCATCTCACGTGATGATCAGACATGAGTTAGTTGATTTTGGTCATGTATCGCTTAGATGACCTGAGGGATGTCTATTTAAGTGGGAGTTCTTAAGTAATTTGATTAATTAAACTTAATTTATAATGAACTTAGTCTTAATAGTTTTTGCATATCTATGTTGTAGATCAATAGCTCGCGATATAGCTCCTGTCGGGGATATACCCAGCGGTATGACCCGACCGGAGTTATGACCCGGCTGGGATGGCGCTCCACCATTAACCCGCCGGAGGACTGGCGACTCACGGGTCTGCCGA
The DNA here is from genome assembly GCF_002162155.2 of Triticum dicoccoides. Classification (NCBI taxonomy): domain Eukaryota; kingdom Viridiplantae; phylum Streptophyta; class Magnoliopsida; order Poales; family Poaceae; genus Triticum; species Triticum dicoccoides. The sequence continues at coordinate 594,919,560 of NC_041390.1, forward strand.
CTCAATAGCCTGGTGACTCATTGGTGACCCGGTGGGTGTTTTAGATGGATGACAAGGCCCAAGGCCCAGAAGGCCGGCTCATGCTATGGTGGGCAGGCTTACGAGGAAGGCATAAGGAATATTCCCTTACAAGGGAAGCAAGACTAGGATTCCACTTGTAATAGAAGAGTCCTAATCCTACTAGGACTCCTCATGTAACCTACCCCTTCAACATATATAAGGAGGGGCAGGGCACCCCAAGAGGGACAAGAAATAATCTCTAGGGCTAGATACAATTAGGAGAGCCGGCTTATGCGGCGAATCCCTCATGAGCATAATGAGACCTAGCCACAAACAACATGTAGGGCTATTACCGGATGATGTTTCCCGTGGCCCAAAGATGTCTAAACCCTTGTCTTGTGTGTTCGTCCGCTTCGCGTCTCTTGATTCAGATCAACCCCTCTCAAGCTACTACGTAGATGCGCTGGCCTCACGACTAAGTCCTTTTCACGAGGACATCTGCCGTGACAAATCCATGATAGTTGGCGTCCACCATGGTGCCGTGGCCCCGAGCCTCGCCTCCGTTTCAAAGACGGCGTTGTCTCCGTTGCCGTTTGATCCACCTCCATCGTCGACCCGCCGATACCGTGGCCTTCATAGTTGCATGACCTCGCCTTGACCACCGAAACGTCGAGCCGTGGTCGTGGCTCTCGTCTCCATCAACGGGCTGCCTTGCTGTCTCGTGCCGTCCTCGAGCTGCTGCGGCGCCACCAGTGAGCCACTACTCGTGAGCAGCTGTTGATCCACCCGCGTTGCCTCCTCGCCACAGCGCCGCCTCGCCTCCGACACGCTGAGCCGCTGTTGTCGCGGTTCCGCCTCGCCTTCGGCGCGCCGAACCGCCCGGCCGTCAGTCGCCTCTGCCGCGGTTGCCGGCACACCACGTCTTGAGCCGGCCGCACTGCCCTTGAGCTGCCGTGCCTCGAGTCACCTTCACTGCATAGCCTCGCCACCGTGGGATGTTGCCGCCGCTTGTTTCCACGGCAAGTCGCCCCGGCTGTCAAACTAGTTTTATTTATGGTTGAACTGCTACTGTGGACTCCGGTTCCGCTGCCAAGAGCCGCCCAGAGCGGTCACCTCCGATGCCACAGTCCGTCATCAAGCCGGCTGCGCAGTAATTACGGCACCGGCGTCACCCGGGTCATGCTTGCGTTGGACATGCGATGGGCTGCAGCGATGGCCATGATGGGCTCCGGCAGTCTCGAGACTGCTGTTGGAAATGAACAAAAGATCAAAGAAAAATACCATACTACTGTGGTGGTCAAATCAGCCACGAGATCGAAAGGAAGTGCTATGCACTGCCATCTCCACTTTCTCGAAAGAAGACGGAGGCAAAAGCAATTAGTACTAACAGTACATCCCGCGATCATACCATCATCTGTCGTTCGCAAACATAAGGTGATATTCATCCAAGTTTGTTTTATTAGCACATATTGTTTTTGTCAAAGAACATTTTATTCTTGCCTTGATCTGCAATATTTTTTATGCAGGACAATTATTCACTGCAAGAATGATCGTTATGTCACGGATATAAAGCTCGCGCCAATATTATCAAGCGTCAGCATGCAACCATACCGCATTGTTTAACAAATGTGTGTGCAAAACGCCGCCTCTGTGGCTTAGTATATAACAACAAAACCGCGGCCGGCTCACCCGTCTGCGCCGGTTTACAACGCCACAGATAAGTCACCCGTCCGCCCCAGCGGCCGACTCTCCCGCCCGCACCGGCTTACAACGCCGCGACCGACTCATCTGTCTGTGCCGCCTCTAATGTTGCGGTAGTCTTTACTGTCCACCCTGTGGTCCGGTCTATTCCAACAATTCTGGAGGAAAATTATCATATATGGTCAGCGGCTGTCTATACTGGATGACCCAATGGGCAGGCGCACAAGTCGCCACCACTAAAGTTCGGTTCACTTCAAACAGCCATGTGGGATGAATCATTGACCGAGTTGCCAACACGGCTCATACGGGATCATTTATAACCCACCGCAGTCATCTCAACCTTCTGTGGATTCACATTGCGTTATCAACGCCAATGATATACATCTTATGCTATGGTCAAATATGGAGAATCTCAAGCCAACTCCTCGAGTCGTCTTGAGACTCAGGGGCTACAATGATATGACTCAGCAAGTCTTGCCAGTTTTCAGCAAATTCAAGAATCCCAGGACATTGGAGGAAAAAATAACCCGGCCCCGAAGATTACTGATATATCAATTAAAATTTAAGGGCCGTCAGAAAGTTTCCGGCTCAAAATGAAGGTTCCGATTTAAGGGAAATATGTCTCCTACAAAGTGCTGAAGCTCCAAATATCCGGTTCACAATCGGACTCAAGGGAAATCTGTCTCCCACGAAACACTGAAGCTCTCAATATCCGGTTTAAAATTCCAGTTCAAGAAGAATTTATCTCTTGCAAAAAGTTAAAGGTTGCCGAAGAGGACCTGCTGCCATGATGCGCGGTTCAAACATGGATATCCTGCCTTATTGGTTTATCATATTATTGGTCACTTGGGGGCTTCCTGCTCGTATTCGAAGCATAGCTGTGAATATCCCTCTTGATTGGCTCAACGCCACACTTCCAATGGTCACTTGGAGGCTTCCTGTTCAAACATAGGTGTATTCACCAAAGAGAACATAGCGTTATTACCCTCTTGACCAGGTTATCTTGTTCAAACATAGGTGAAATCACCAAAGAGGACATAACATTTCCGGGTCATCCTGCCTGTTTGCTTGCTGCTGCTCCGACCTCGTGTACTCTCGATAAGTCGTATTCAAACTTATCCAGGTTCAAACATCGCTTGGGTCATGTGAGAGCCGGCTTACAGATTGCGAGGATGAACCCAGGCTACTAAGCCGCCTTCATTGAAACTTGGTTAAACCTGCCTGTTGACTTGCTGCTACTCCAACCTCGTGTACTCTCGATAAGTCGTATTCGAACTTATCCAGGTTCAAACATCGCTGGGTTGTGTGAGAGCCGGCTATAGAATGCGAGGATACTCCAGTGGCTATCATGCTAGTTTCATTGATGTTTTTTGTCATCATACACATACATCATCATATATTGCATCATACATTGCATCATCATTACATCATCATAACATACATCATGTGTGCATGGATACACTGGATTCTATGGAAGGAATCAGTTTTTAAACCAGGTTATATTACTCAAATCTTTCATAGCCAACATGGCTGGATTTTTTTATGGTTATCAATACCAGTATTATGATTGAGGTTTTCAAAGTCGCTTCAACGAAATGGCTATTATTTTATCAATGGATATGATTTATCCTACAATGGAGAGAATAGTCCCGAGTCGCTGCACGCTAACGACTCGGCACTTGGGGGCTACATTATTCAAATTGAGATTACATCGAATATACAAGTCCCATGTCACTGCAAACATGCACCATGGAACTTGGGGGCTAATGCAAAGTCATTTTTTGCCAATTTATTGAAGAGCCGACTCATCACATTGTAATGAGCCGGCCCTTGGGGGCTACCAATTGCTCCTGTCAAAAATTCAAGGTACACAAGTCTTAATCCATTATATTGAAAGGTACACTACTCAATTGGTAGAGTACAAAGCTCTTAATGTTATGGCTGTGGGTTCAAGCCCCATGGTGAGGGTTACATCATATGATATTATTTTCAATGAAGCATATATAAAGTCCCTGCTCATTATTGCATAATGACCCAGCCCTTGGGGGCTACATTGGTTGAAGTTTTTATGAGCATAAGGAAATTACAAATCCCAGGTTGCTGCAAGCATGACAACCCGACACTTGGGGGCTACATATGTGGAATATTCAGTTTTGACTAGTGACTGAGATGAACAACTTGGATTTTTTCAAGGTTGCAACATTTATATTGAAGCAAGTTTTAAGCTGTTACTACGCTCCCATCTTAAGACTTGGGGGCTACAGATGATATGAATATAATGGAGGGACATCTTCAAATTCTCAGTTTTGAGCAAACCAGGAAGATCAATTGTGTGACCTGGAGTTGGCAACAATCATGACCCGGCGTCTATAAACAGTCATGACCCGGAATCATCAGTTTTTTATAACCTGGAGATTTTGGAAATTATAACTCGATAAATTCTACATCTTTAAGCCGTCTGAAAGTCAGGAACCAATGTCAGCAAATTGATTATGAAGCTGGCCTATTCAGAAGAAGTGCCCGGATTTTTTGCATTGGCAAAGTTTGAACATATCTGCTAAAGGAGATTTGCTATGAGATCATGGACACGCATCCAGGAAGAAATGAAAAGGATCTAAAGATGATCAAGTGCCGGCTAAGGAAAATTTTAACCCGGAGCACAGCCTGTTAAATTTACTCTTGTGTTTATTTTGCAGCATAAGTTTACCATGGATAAATCCAAGCTAAACTGGGGGCTAATGTCGGCGATATACCCCGCGGTATGACCCGGCCGGAGTTATGACCAGGCTGGGACTTGGCGTTTCACCGTTAACCCGCCGGAGGACTGGCGACTCACGGGTCTGGTGGCTCACTGGTCTGCCGACTCAATAGCCTGGTGACTCATTGGTGACCCGGTGGGTGTTTTAGATGGATGACAAGGCCAAGGCCCAGAAGGCCAGCTCATGCTATGGTGGGCCGGCTTACGAGGAAATGCATAAGGAATATTCCCTTACAACGGAAGCAAGACTAGGATTCCACTTGTAATAGAAGAGTCCTAATCCTAGGACTCCTCATGTAACCCGCCCCTTCAACATATATAAGGAGGGGAAGGGCACCCCAAGAGGGACAAGAAATAATCTCTAGGGCTAGACACAATTAGGAGAGACGGCTTATGCGGCGACTCCCTCATGAGCATAATGAGACCTAGCCACAAACAACATGTAGGGCTATTACCGGAAGATGTTTCCCAGGGCCTAAAGCTGTCTAAACCCTTGTCTTGTGTGTTCGTCCGCTTCATGTCTCTCGATTCCGATAAAGCCCTCTCAAGCTACTACTTAGATGCATTGGACTCACGACTAAGTCCTTTTCACGAGGACATCTGCCGTGACAAATCCACAACAGTTGGCGCCCACCATGGTGCCATGGCCCCGAGCCTCACCTCTGTTTTAAAGACGGTGTTGTCTCTGTTGCCGTCTGACCCGCCTCCGTCGTCGACCCGCCGATACCGTGGCCTTCACAGTTGCATGACCTCGCCTTGACCACTGAAACGTCGAGCCGTGGTCGTGGCTCTCGTCTCCATCAACGTGCTGCCTTGCTGTCTCGTGCTGTCCTCGAGCTGCTGCGGCGCCACCAGTTAGCCGCTACCCGTGAGCAGCTGTTGAGCCGCCCGCGTTGCCTCCCCGCCACATCGCCGCCTCGCCTCCGACGCGTTGAGCCGCTTTTGCCATGGTTCTGCCTCGCCTTCGGCGCGCCGAACCGCCCGACCGTCAGTCGCCTCTGCCACGGTTGCCGGCACACCACGTCTTGAGCTGGCCGCACTGCCCTTGAGCCGCCGCGCCTTGAGTCACCTTCACTGCATAGCCTCGCCACCATGGGATGTTGCCGCCGCTTGTTTCCACGGAAAGTCGCCCCGGCTGTCAAACTAGTTTCAGTTATGGTTGAACTGCTGCAGTGGACTCCGCTTCCGCTGCCAAGAGCCGCCCAGAGTGGTCACCTCCGATGCCACGGTCCGTCATCAAGTCGGATGCACAGTAATTACGGCGCTGGCGTCACCCGGGTCATGCTTGCGTTGGACATGCGACGGGCTGCAGCGATGGCCATGATGGGCTCCGGCAGTCTCGAGACTGCTGTTGGAAACCAACAAAAGATCAAAGAAAAATACCATACTATTGTGGTGGTCAAATCAGCCACGAGATCAAAAGAAAGTGCTATGCACTGCCATCTCCACTTTCTCATAAGAAGACAGAGGCAAAAGCAATTAGTACTAACAGTACAACCCGCGATCATACCATCATCTGTCGTTCGCAAACATCAGGTGATATTCATCCAAGTTTGTTTTATTAGCACATATTGTTTTTGTCAAAGAACAGTTTATCTTTGCCTTGATCTGCAATATTGTTTATGTAGGACAATTATTCACTTCAAGAATGATCTTTATGTCACGGATATAAAGCTCGCGCCAATATTATCAAGCGCCAGCATCCAACCATACCGCATTGTTAACAAATGTGTGTGCAAACCGCTGCCTCTGTGGCTCAGTCTATAACAACAAAACCGCGGCCGGCTCACCCGTCTGCGCCGATTTACAACGCCACAGATAAGTCACCCGTACGGCCCAGTGGCCGAATCTCCCGCCCGCACCGTCTTACAACACCGCGGCTGACTCATCTGTCCGTGCCGCCTCTGATGCTGCGGTCGTCTTTACTGTCCGCCCTGTGGTCCGGTCTATTCCAACAATTCTGGAGGCAAATTATCATATATGGTCAGCGCTGTCTATACTGGATGACCCGATGGGCAGGCGCACAAGTCACCACCACTACAGTTTGGTTCACTTCAAACAGCCAGTTGGGATGAACCATTGACCGAGTTGCCAGCATGGCTCATACGGGATAATTTATAACCCACCGCAGTCATCTCAACCTTCTGTGGATTCACATTGCGTTATCAACGCCAATGATATACATCTTATGCTAAGGTCAAATATGGAGAATCTCAAGCCAACTCCTCGAGTCGTCTTAAGACTCAAGGGCTACAATGATATGACTCGGCAAGTCTTGCCAGTTTTCAACAAATTGAAGAACCCCAGGACATTGGAGGAAAAAATAACCCGGCCCCAGAGATTACTGATATACTGATGAAAATTTAAGGGCCGTCAGGAAGTTTCTGGCTCAAAATGAAGGTTTCGGTTTAAGCGAAATCTGTCTCCTACAAAGCGCCGAAGCTCCTGATATCCGGTTCACAATCCGACTCAAGGGAAATCTGTCTCCCACGAAGCACTGAAGCTCTCAATATCCAGTTTCAAATTCCGGTTCAAGAAGAATTTATCACTTGCAAAAAGTTAAAGGTTGCCGAAGAGGACCTGCTGCCATGATGCGCGGTTCAAACATGGGTATCCTGCCTTATTGGTTTATCATATTATTGGTCACTTGGGGGCTTCCTGCTCGTATTCGAAGCATAGCTGTGAATATCCCTCTTGATCGGCTCAAAGCCACACTTCCAATGGTCACTTGGAGGCTTCCTGTTCAAATATAGGTGTATTCACCAAAGAGAACATAGCATTACTACCCTCTTGACCAGGTTATCTTTTTCAAACATAGGTGAATCACCAAAGAGGACATATAACATTTCCGGGTCATCCTGCCTGTTTGCTTGCTGCTGCTCCGACCTCGTGTACTCTCGATAAGTTTTATTCGAACTTATCCAGGTTCAAACATCGCTTGGGTCATGTGAGAGCCGGCTTACAGATTGCGAGGATGAACCTAGGCTACTAAGCCGCCTTCATTGAAACTTGGTTAAACCTACCTGTTGACTTGCTGCTACTCCAACCTCGTGTACTCTCGATAAGTCGTATTCGAACTTATCTAGGTTCAAACATCGCTGGGTTATGTGAGAGCCGGCTACAGAATGCGAGGATACTCCAGTGGCTATCATGCTAGTTTCATTGAAGTTTTTTGTCATCATGCACATACATCATCATATATTGCATCATACATTGCATCATCATTACATCATCATAAGATACATCATGTGTGCATGGATACACTGGATTCTATGGCAGGAATCGTTTTTTAAACTAGGTTATATTATTCAAATCTTTCATAGCCAACATGGCTGGATTTTTATTATGGTTATCAATACCAGTATTATGACTGAGGTTTTCAAAGTCGCTTCAACACAATGGCTATTATTTTATCAATGGATATGATTTATTCTACAATGGAGAGAATAGTCCCGAGTCACTGCACACTTACGACTCGGCACTTGGGGGCTACATTATTCAAATTGAGATTACATCAAATATACAAGTCCCATGTCACTGCCAGCATGCACCATGGCACTTGGGGGCTAATGCAAAGTCATTTTTTGCTCAATTTATTGAAGACCCGACTCATCACATTGTAATGAGCCGGCCCTTGGGGGCTACCAATTGCTCCTGTCAAAAATTCAAGGTACACAAGTCTTAATCCATTATATTGAAAGGTCCACTACTCAGTTGGTAGAGTACAAAGCTCTTAACCATATGGACGTGGGTTCAAGCCCCATGGTGAGGGTTACATCATATGATATTATTTTCAATGAAGCATATATAAAGTCCCTGCTCATTATTGCATAATGACCCGGCCCTTGGGGGCTACATTGGTTGAAGTTTTTATGAGCATAAGGCAATTACAAATCCCAGGTTGCTGCAAGCATGACAACCCGACACTTGGGGGCTACATATGTGGAATATTTAGTTTTAACTAGTGAGTGAGATGAACAACTTGGATTTTTTTCAAGGTTGCAACATTTATATTGAAGCAAGTCTTAAGCTGTTACTACGCTCCCTTCTTAAGACTTGGGGGCTATAGGTGATATGAATATAATGGAGGGACATCTTCAAATTCTCAGTTTGGAGCAAACCAGGAAGATTAATTGTGTGACCCGGCGTTGGCAACAATCATGACCCAGCGTCTATAAACAATCATGACCCGGAATCATCAGTTTTTTATAACCCAGAGATTTTGGAAATTATATCTCGGCAAATTCTACATCTTTGAGCCGACTGAAAGTCAGGAAACCAATGTCAGCAAATTGATTATGAAGCTGGCCTATTCAGAAGAAGTGCTCGGATTTTTTGCATTGGCAAAGTTTGAACATATCTGCTAAAGGAGATTTGCTATGAGATCATGGACACGCATCCAGGAGGAAATGACGAAGATTTAAAGATGATCAAGTGCCGGCTAAGGAAAATTTTAACCCGGAGCACAGCCTGTTAAATTTACTCTTGTGTTTATTTTGCAGCATAAGTTTACCATGGATAAATCCAAGCTAAACTGGGGGCTAATGTCGGCGATATACCCCGCGGTATGACCCGGCCGGAGTTATGACCAGGCTGGGACTTGGCGTTTCACCATTAACCCGCCAGAGGACTGGCGACTCACGGGTCTGGCGGCTCACTGGTCTGCCGACTCAATAGCCTGGTGACTCATTGGTGACCCGGTGGGTGTTTTAGATGGATGACAAGGCCAAGGCCCAGAAGGCCGGCTCATGCTATGGTGGGCCGGCTTACGAGGAAATGCATAAGGAATATTCCCTTACAAGGGAAGCAAGACTAGGATTCCATTTGTAATAGAAGAGTCCTAATCCTAGGACTCCTCATGTAACCGCCCCTTCAACATATATAAGGAGGGGCAGGGCACCCCAAGAGGGACAAGAAATAATCTCCAGGGCTAGACACAATTAGGAGAGCTGGCTTATGCAGCGACTCCCTCATGAGCATAATGAGACCTAGCCACAACAACATGTAGGGATATTACCGGAAGATGTTTCCCAGGGCCTAAAGCTGTCTAAACCCTTGTCTTGTGCGTTCGTCCGCTTCACGTCTCTCGATTCCGATAAAGCCCTCTCAAGCTACTACGTAGATGCGTTGGCTTCATGACTAAGTCCTTTTCACGAGGACATCTGCCGTGACAAATCCACGACAGTTGGCGCCCACCATGGTGCCGTGGGCCCGTGCCTCGCCTCTGTTTCAAAGACGGTGTTGTCTCCATTGGCGTCAGACCCGCCTCCGTTGTCAACCCGCCGATACCGTGGGCTTCACAGTTGCATGACCTCACCTTGACCACTGAAACGTCGAGCCATGGTCGTGGCTCTCGTCTCCATCAACGGGCTGCCTTGCTGTCTCGTGTCGTCCTCGAGTTGCTGCGATGCCACCAATGAGCCGCTACCCATGAGCAGCTGTTGAGCCGCCCGCGTTGCCTCCTCGCCATAGCGCCGCCTCGCCTCCGACGCGTTGAGCCGCTTTTGCCGCGGTTCCACCTCGCCTTCGGCGCGCTGAACCGCCCGGCCGTCAGTCGCCTCTGCCGCGGTTGCTGGCACACCACGTCTTGAGCCGGCCGCACTGCCCTTGTGCCGCCGCGCCTCAAGTCACCTTCACTGCATAGGCTCACCACCGTGGGATGTTGCCGCCGCTTGTTTCCACGGCAAGTCACCCCGACTGTCAAACTAGTTTCAGTTATGGCTGAACTGCTGCAGTGGACTCCGCTTTCGCTGCCAAGAGCCGCCCAGAGCGGTCACCTCCGATGCCACGATCCATCATCAAGCCGACTGCACAGTAATTACGGCGCTGGCGTCACCCGGGTCATGCTTGCGTTGGACATGCGACAAACTGCAGCGATGGCCATGATGAGCTCCGGCAGTCTCGAGATTGCTTTTAGAAAAGAACAAAAGATAAAAGAAAAATACCATACTACTGTGGTGGTCAAATCAGCCACGAGATCAAAAGAAAGTGCTATGCACTGCCATCTCCACTTTCTCAGAAGACGACAGAGGCAAAAGCAATTAGTACTAACAGTACAACCCGCGATCATACCATCATCTGTCGTTCACAAACATCAGGTGATATTCATCCAAGTTTGTTTTATTAGCACACATATTGTTTTTGTCAAAGAACAGTTTATCTTTGCCTTGATCTGCAATATTGTTTATGTAGGACAATTATTCACTTCAAGAATGATCGTTATGTCATGGATATAAAGCTCGCGCCAATATTATCAAGCGCCAGCATCCAACCATACCACATTGTTTAACAAATGTGTGTGCAAACCGCTGCCTCTGTGGCTCAGTCTATAACAACAAAACCGCGGCCGGCTCACCCGTCTGCGCCGGTTTACAACGCCACAGATAAGTCACCCGTACGCCCCAGTGGCCGACTCTCCCGCCCGCACCGTCTTACAACACCGCGGCCGACTCAGCTGTCCGTGCCGCCTCTGATGCTGCAGTCGTCTTTACTGTCCGCCCTATGGTCCGGTTTATTCCAACAATTCTGGAGGCAAATTATCATATATGGTCAGCCGCTGTCTATACTGGATGACCCAATGGGCAGGCGCACAAGTCGCCACCACTATAGTTTGGTTCACTTCAAACAGCCAGTTGGGATGGACCATTGACCGAGTTGCCAACGCGACTCATACGGGATAATTTATAACCCACCACCGTCATCTCAACCTTCTATGGATTCACATTGCGTTATCAATGCCAATGATATACATCTTATGCTATGGTCAAATATGGAGAATCTCAAGCCAACTCCTCGAGTCGTCTTACGACTCAGGGGCTACAATGATATGACTCAGTAAGTCTTGCCAGTTTTCAGCAAATTCAAGAACCCCAGGACATTGGAGGAAAAAATAACCCGGCCCCGAAGATTACTGATATACCGATGAAAATTTAAGGGCCGTCAGAAAGTTTCCGGCTCAAAATGAAGGTTCCGATTTAAGGGAAATCTGTCTCCTACAAAGCGCTGAAGCTCCTAATATCCGGTTCACAATCCGACTCAACGAAGCTCTCAATATCTAGTTTAAAATTCCGGTTCAAGAAGAATTTATCTCTTGCAAAAAGTCAAAGGTTGCCGAAGAGGACCTACTGCCATGATGCGCGGTTCAAACATGGGTATCCCGCCTTATTGGTTTATCATATTATTGGTCACTTCGGGGCTTCCTGCTCGTATTCGAAGCATAGTTGTGAATATCCCTCTTGATCGGCTCAACGCCACACTTCCAATGGTCACTTGGAGGCTTCCCGTTGAAACATAGGTGTATTCACCAAAGAGAACATAGCGTTACTACCCTTTTGACCAGGTTATCTTGTTCAAACATAGGTGAAATCACCAAAGAGAACATAACATTTCCGGGTCATCTTGCATGTTTGCTTGCTGCTGCTCCGACCTCGTGTACTCTCGATAAGTCGTATTCGAACTTATCCAGGTTCAAACATCGCTTGGGTCATGTGAGAGCCGGCTTATAGATTGCGAGGATGAACCCAGGCTACTAAGCCGCTTTCATTGAAACTTGGTTAAACCTGCCTGTTGACTTGCTGCTACCCCAACCTCGTGTACTCTCGATAAGTCGTATTCGAACTTATCCAGGTTCAAACATCGCTGGGTTATGTGAGAGCCGGCTACAGAATGCGAGGATACTCCAGTGGCTATCATGCTAGTTTCATTGAAGTTTTTTGTCATCATACACATACATCATCATATATTGCATCATACATTGCATCATCATTACATCATCATAACATACATCATGTGTGCATGGATACACTGGATTCTATGGCAGGAATCGGTTTTTAAACCAGGTTATATTATTCAAATCTTTCATAGCCAACATGGCTGGATTTTTATTATGGTTATCAATACCAGTATTATGATTGAGGTTTTCAAAGTCGCTCCAACGCAATGGCTATTATTTTATCAATGGATATGATTTATTCTACAATGGAGAGAATAGTCCCGAGTCGCTGCACGCTTACGACCCGACACTTGGGGGCTACATTATTCAAGTTGAGATTACATCAAATATACAAGTCCCATGTCACTGCCAGCATGCACCATGGCACTTGGGGGCTAATGCAAAGTCATTTTTTGCTCAATTTATTGAAGACCCGACTCATCACATTGTAATGAGCCGGCCCTTGGGGGCTACCAATTTCTCCTATCAAAAATTCAAGGTACACAAGTGTCGGTGTCAAAACCGGCGGATCTCGGGTAGGGGGTCCCGAAATGTGTGTCTAGGCGGATGGTAACAGGAGACAGGGGACACGATGTTTTTACCCAGGTTCGGGCCCTCTCGATGGAGGTAAAACCCTACTCCTGCTTGATTAATATTGATGATATGGGTAGTACAAGAGTAGATCTACCACGAGATCAAGGAGGCTAAACCCTAGAAGCTAGCCTATGGTATGATTGTTGTTCTGTCCTATGGACTAAAACCCTCCGGTTTATATAGACATCGGAGAGGGTTAGGGTTACACAGAGTCGGTTACAATGGTAGGAGATCTACATATCTGCACCGCCAAGCTTGCCTTCCACGCCAAGGAAAGTCCCTTCCGGACACGGGACGAAGTCTTCAATCTTGTATCTTCATAGTCCAGGAGTCCGGCTGAAGGTATAGTCCGGCTATCCGGACACCCCCTAATCCAGGACTCCCTCAGTAGCCCCCGAACCAGGCTTTAATGACAACGAGTCCGGCACGCAGATTGTCTTCAGCATTGCAAGGCGGGTTCCTCCTCCAAGTACTTCATAAAAGATTTTGAACACAAAGGATAGTGTCCGGCTCTGCAAAATAAGTTTCCACATATTGCCATAGAGAGAATAATGTTTACACAAATCTAATCTGCTGACGCATTCCGTGGCGTGACATCACACTATGGCCAAGCCTTTATTTGAATTGTTTTTACTGTCCCACCTCAGCGCGTTTAGCGAGGCGGTTTCCTTGGCACGTCCAGTCGAAGCAGAGATCGTGCCCCCTTTATTTACGAGATTCTCATCAATACGGACGTGGGTAACCCAACCGCGCCATTGATTACGACACTTGGGAGATAAGCGAGTTTTATCAGGCTAGTGGGGACGCATAGCCGCATCCGCCCATATAAGGGGATAAAGATCCACCTTTTCACCTATGCCTTCTTCCTCCTTTGCCTATCCATCTTCCGCGCACTTGAGCTCCAGCGCCCAAGTCCGCACTTCCCACCTCGACCTTCTCCAGCCATGTCCGGAGCGGGAGGCAAGTGGATGGTCTCCTCCATCACGGAGGGACACGCCCCTTCAACATATATAAGGAGGGGCAGGGCACCCCAAGAGGGACAAGAAATAATCTCTAGGGCTAGACACAATTAGGAGAGCTGGCTTATGCGGCGACTCCCTCATGAGCATAATGAGACCTAGCCACAAACAACACGTAGGGCTATTAACGGATGATGTTTCCCGGGGCCCGAAGCTGTCTAAACCCTTGTCTTGTGTGTTCGTCCACTTTGCGTCTCTCGATTTCGATCAACCCCTCTCAAGCTACTACGTAGATGCGCTGGCCTCACGACTAAATACTTTTCACGAGGACATCTGTCGTGACAAATCCACAACAACTCCCCTATTTTTTGATATGTTCCTAGAGAAAACTGAGTTAAAAGATGATAGTAGCAATGATGCGGACTGCGTCCGTGATTTGAGGATTATCCTCATTGTTGCACAAAAGAATTATGTCCGTGATGCACCGCTAGATGACATACCTGTTGCAGGAGCAGATGCAGAATTATGAACGTTTGGCAAGCTCGATATGATGACTACTTGATAGTTTAGTGCGCCACACTTTACGGCTTAGAACTGGGACTTCAAAAATGTTTTTAACGACACAGAGCATATGAGATGTTCCAAGAGCTGAAAATTGGTATTTCAGACTCATGCCCGTGTCGAGAGGTATGAGACCTCTGACAAGTACTTTGCCTACAAGATGGAGGATGATGTCTGCTAGACTACGTCGGTATTTCCCCAAAGAGGAAGGCATGATGCAGTACAACGACGGTAGGTATTTCCCTCAGTGATGAGACCAAGGTTATTGAACCAGTAGGAGAACCAAGCAACACTACGTAAACAACACATGCACATAAATAACAAATACTCGCAACTTGACGTGTTAAAGGGGTTGTCAATCCCTTTCGGGTAACGGCGCCATAAATTGGCAAACGAACGTGAGAAAGTTGTAATAATTTGATTGATAGATCTCGCGGGAACGCGAGGTAAAATAAATTCCAGCAAGATATTTTTGCATTTTTTGGTTTAATAGATGTGAAAATAAAAGCAAATAAATTAGATCGCAATGGCAAATATAATATGGAAGAGAACCGGGGCCCGTAGATTTCACTAGTGGTTTCTATTGAGAAAAATAGCAAACGATGGGTAAACAAATTACTATTGGGCAATTAATAGAACTTCAAATAATCATGACAACACACTACAAAAAAATACACTTCCGTGATGATACGTGTTTGTCACAGTAGGTCGCGTTTTTTGTCATGCATGTACATCCATGACAAATTTATGACAGAATCAAGATAGTCATACCTGTGCTGTCGTAGAAGTGTTCCATGACATTGCCAAAATTATCATCACGGAAGTGTCCACTTCCATGACGATAAATCACGCGTCACAGAAGTGCTTTCGTCAAGGGTGACCGACACGTGACATCCACCGAAACGGAATGCCGTTAAGCTATCGGGTCGGGTTTTGGATCCGATAACCCGTTAACAGCCCCGACCAATAGGGATTTTCCACGGGTAAGATCATCATTGGCTAGAGGAAACACGTGTCGGCTCATTGTTGGGACAGATGTCATCCACTCACTGGACAGAAGGCGCCTATGATACGTCGACATGTGGCACGACCCAACAAGTTTAAATAGGCCGGCCCAACTAAAGGCCCACAAGATTTTGCGGACCATAATGGGCCGGCCCAGCTAAAGGCCCACAAGATTTTGCGGACCATAATGGGCTGGCCCAGCTAAAGGCCCACAAGATTTCGCGGGCCATAATGGGCCGGCCTAGGTAAAGGCCCACAAGATTTTTGTGTGCCATAATGGGCCGGCCTAGGTAAAGGCCCACAAAATTCTTGCGGATCAATGGGCCGGCCCAGCTAAAGGCCCATGAGATTTCACCGACATTAATGGGCCGGCCTAGCTGTAGGCCCACAAGATTTTGAGGACCCTAGTAGGCCGGCCCATTAACTGGCTGCTGCCATGTTTTGGGCCAAATGCCGACCCATATTTGATCCGGTCCATTAATGGCCTGCCATGTTCCGGGCCTAATAATGGCCCATATAAGATCCGGCCCGTTAAAGCCTCCCACTTTCCGGGCCAAATCACGGCCCAGATCAGGTCCGGCCCTTTAAGAGGCTTTGGGCTCAATTATGGTCCATATCAGATTTGGCCCGTTAACTGGACGCTATGCTTTTGGGGCCAGTTGCTAAAGGCCCATTTAGTAATTCGGCCTGATATTAGTTTCGGCCTGTTAAGGGCCCGTTTAACATTTCGGCCCTATATTAATTTCGGCCTGTTAAAAGCCCGTCATATAGTTCGGCCTAACTACGGCCCGGTTTGCATCCGGCCTGCTCGCAGCCGATATCTGATTGGGCCAAACAAGGACCGAGACAACTTTGGCCTGTTAAAAGCCCGTGATTTGATTCGCACAATCATGGGCCGGGGTCCATTTTGGGCTGCTGTCGGCCCGTGAGCTATTCGGCACGTTTCAGGCCCAACCTACTTCTCAGCCTCCTAAAAGCCCATTGAGTTTTTTGCGAAAAGAGGGCCGGGGGTTACTCGGCCTATTAAAGGCCCGAATCTACTAGTGGGCCAGTTTGATGGGGCCCATGATGCGGATCATACATCGTGATTGCATGACGGCCCGATTATGTACCGTAATTTTACGGTTTGGCCGGTTTACTGGGAAGACATGATATATATACAGTAAAATAACTGCATCATCGTGAATAAGAAAAAACCTAGACTATATAATAAATAAATTACGGCATATTACATCCACTGGGCATCAAAGTTCACCACTATGATAATAAAGCACAAGCAGACAGCAAATTACATACACTGGGCATCAAAGATCGCCACCAGTGCAAATAAACACGCCGACAAAATAATATACAAAACCGATAGCACTTCAATAGAGTTCAAGAAAGGTTAGCCCTGCTGGGGAGCTGCAGAGCAAGCAGCTGAGCAAGATGATGAGACTGCGCTTGTTCAACACTTATATCTTCCTCACTCTGAAAGATAAACAAGCATACATATGATAGGTTTTGCATATAAAAGTATCAGTGCTGACAATTCATCACATTTCTTACTGACGAATAAAGTGATGCAGTTTAAAATTGCATTAACACAATATGGTATTGTTCAGGTCAAGACATGGCAGGAAATGACATTGTGAAGGAGTTGGCAGCTTCACGACACCACTGGATTATAGATCAAGAACTCATAAGTATCAATTGTTAGTGTGCTGTCAATTTATCCCATTTCAGATTGGCAAATAAAGAGAAGGCTTGAGAAGGACAAACTTACATTACTGGTGAAGACATGCTCTATAAAGCCCTTGTCCATGCTGATGGGGGGGGGCAATTCAAGAAGTTTAGCATAGAATCTTCTTCATAAGCATTGCCTTTATTCTACATTTTGTTAAGAGTAAATATAGATGTGATAATATACGAAAAAATGGAGAATATTTAAGATAAGGTGAAGAGTGATGCTACATAACCAAGTAGCTATAAATGTATGTGCAGTGATACAGGCAAAAGGCACAGCCAAGAGCAATGCACAGCTAAACTTCTTCAGTATCAACCTTATGGTAAGAGTAAATATAGATCTGATGTGTACAAAATGGAGGGCAAAGGAAAATAAGCTGCAGAGTGATGGTACATGAAAAACTACCTGTCAATATAAGTACACTGATAAAGGACAACATGTACTTACAAGAACAATGCAGAGCTAAAAAAGTTCATTAGCATTGGATATATTCTACACTAATGTAACCATTCATACAGATCAGATAATTTCGAGCGAACAATTGATAAGCAAGCTATCATGCATACTGCTGTCACATAATGAACCAGGCATGTATGCAAGTACAGTGATACATGACAACAAGTACTAACAAGAGCAAAGCAGCGGGCAGCATATTTGCGATATCCTGTCGTTCTTTTAAAACAGGAATTCTTCTTCGAGCAGATTTCTTGCAAAAAAGATTCGTAAGGCACATGCGGAAAAGTAGAAGTTCAAATTGTCATGTGACTTCATAGACAATACCTCATCCTGGGAACAAGACCAGTGCATAACAAGGTTTTTCCATTCAATGTCTTCTAAATTTAGCACAGGAGACTTCACCGGAAATTCGTTTATAGAATTGCCATCAAAGTGTGATTTCCTCAGGTAACATAGATACTGCTGCAATGCTTCCTTGAAAAGCACAAGCAAGCTTTGCTCGTCATGACTATCCAGATTGACCCTCGCCTAGTTACAACAATGTAATGTAAATCATTGATGTGTTCGATCAGCAGAAAACAGGAAAATAATAACCATGAATAATAGCACTTACACGTAAGTTGGACAGGAAGATGTGAAAATGGTGTTTGTCTTCACTATAATCTTCCCATGATGAGAATATATGCACGTAGTCCCTAAAAACATTGAAAGCATTGTCTTTTAAACTGGGAATAAGTGGAATGGGGTTCCAATTTGCAGGAATTGACCGTCTCCGCAGTTGGGATAGGTCTTCGGCCGGTGGACTTGCTCTACTTTTTGCTGGAGTGGGATTTTTCTGTGGTACGACTGGTGCTATGGCAAATGAAATCGGTATACCTTTTGCTGGAGTGCAGGTCCTGTGTGGTGGGGCTAGTGGTGTGGCCAGTGAAGTATGGGTACAGTCTGCTGGAGTCGGTCCTACGTTTTGTGTCACTGGTTGTACAGCCAATATAAGTGGGGCACTGTCTGATTTCTCCGGCACCACCACATTTTTCAAGGACTTTGCTGGTGCTCCTTTAGGTTCGGTAATCACCCTCTTCCTTTTTGATGTCTGATGCACAAGAACAACATTTGAGTGAAAAAACATGGTATGATGACAGATGGAATATGTATTGATAATGGATGGGCATGGCATCTCGAGTTATATGACGAGTAAACTAAGCAGATGGTGGTGCAACAAAGTAGAAGAAATGCAAGACAACATATGCAAGATACGCGCAATCAATAAAACCTTGCCAAATTAGAACAGACACCTTAATGGGTGAACAGGACAGGCCATCTGCCTTTGACTCCTCAAGGTTAGAATAGTCATTAGGATGATATTCTGAACAAGAATCAACAGGCGGGGAGCATACGACTTTCATTGCTTCCAGAATGGCACTCAATGCCTTGGTGCCAATTTTGTAAGTCATTGCAGTGTTCCACAATATTCTTCTGATGCGCGGATTCTGATATTCACTGTAATTGCGTATAATATCTGAGAACCATGAAAACATAAATAGTTGTGAGATTATCTTTGTAATGCAGATGATATTCTAATATAGGGGCGCCCCTGTAAACACTTGTGTGCTAGCACTGGATTCTGATGAGAGAGCTCATGCGTGCTGTAATATGGTGCGTGCATTTATATAATCTAGCACAAGTACAAAAAAAGGCTCCAGAGGTAAGGATAGCTGGCAGATGATAGGTTCATAATATACTGTATAGAGAGTTTATTGCCAAAACATGATAACAAGAGCACACAACAACTAGGCAGATCATAGTGTACATAACAGGGGTACACCATAACCACGATATATAAATCGGGAAAGTGGAACCGGCTTGAAAATACGGTGTTGTATTACCGCTAGTAATTGAAAGCCTATCGATCACGTACAGGCCAGCTCTATCAGCTGTTGACTGCAGATGTCCCTGCTCCCCTTCCTGACAAGGAACATACTGTGCTTCCCATACAGAACACCGCACGGGCCGCCGACCGAACAACTGACCCCACCGCCTGTGTTCCTCCGCCACCCCACCCCGCCCCCACCCATGTCGAGTTTTCTTTGTTCGACGAGGCCCCACCACCCCCACAACCACCGTCCCCACCCAAGCCCCTTCGTTCGCACCGGTGAACTCCGGTGAGCTCTCAAAAATCGACTGACCCAATTTTGAAATTTAGTCTACTGTGATTTAACTAGTGTGGAATATAAAAGGGGGAAAACCATAAGCATTGCGAGTATAGTGTTGAGCGTGCCATGGCGGATCTGAAGGTGCAAACCGGACAAAGGCAACTTCGCAACCAAGACAAGAAATCAGAGTAAAGCAGTGGCGATCTATTTTCTTGCTGCGATAAATAAGTTGAGCAGATACGGAAGAGTACCGCCTCTAGTGCGGCACCATGTACGCATCTGCTGAGAATTTGACGGTGCTGCGGTAGCGATGGATATCGGCGGCGTGGAAGCAGATCTAGGAGGGTAGACGGTGGCAGAGGGGCGTGGTGGACAAGACGGTCGTAGGAGCGGCGCTAGCAAGGCGGACGATGGCGGGGATGAAGCGAGAGGACGGGATGCAAGGATCCCGGTCCGAAGCCGTGGATGAGAGAGGTCGATCTCTTGTAATGGACGGCGGCGTCGGGGTATCAGCTCCGGCATGGTGGAGGAGGACAACGGTGGATGGGGTGGCGGACGGCGGCGTACGGAGGAGTGTGGGGTGGAGAGGGTGTTTTGGCGCCCACGGAGTACGAATGGGGAAAAGGAGGTAGAGAGGAAGGGGGGAACCATGTAATCAGGGCGCTCTTGTCTCAAATGCGAGGAAATTTACAAACTTAGCCCCCGTTTCAAATTTCTACTACATCACAGCAACATTAGTCGGTTGGGGATAGGACGGTAATCTCGCATACACCGAATATTTGCCGACGAGAGTTTGTTTTTGGCGCCCACCGTGTATGAATATGAATTGGGGAGTCGATTTCGGCCGAGGACACATTATGTTTTGGCGCCCACCGTGTATGAATCCGGGTGAGAGGCAGTTACGTCACGTTTGGGTGAAATTACAAACCTACCCCTATCGAAACCTATAGAAATCCAGCAGATAGGCTTTGCGTGGAAGGGATAGGCAGTAGTGATTTCCATCTCGCAGATTTTGGTTTCGGGCGGTTACTGCGACTTTCCCCGCTTCATTCAAATTTTGCAGAGTGCACGTTTACCGTGCCAACTCAATTCGAATCCCGTTTGTATTCTATTTTTTTCTTCGGGCGGGATCCATTTTCAATTGGAATTACATTCTATATACATCATTTTTTATATATACTTTCAAAAGCACAACACCATTTATACATAAATATGGTTTACAAATGGCATGATCTCAGATTCATAAGGTTGTATCCATCAGTTTGGATTTTCAAATATTTGAAACCACTTTATGTTGAAATCCAATGTATGCATTCCTCGCTAACTGTCTCCAATTAATGTGTGTTTCATGCGGGGTTTTTTACTTCTCAAACATGTATAATGTGTTTCACACACGCAACATATAGTGTAATCCCGTTTAGACATTAATTGCATATAAACCATGCATTGTTTGTAATTGAAGAATCTATGGATCACCAATATTGATAAACTATAAACATTACACGTGTGCCCAAATTCAAATGAATATGCATGTTTGATACACCAATTTGCGTTATGATATTATCGATGTCGTGATCTCCTGTTTAAATATTTGAATCCCCATTAATCCTGATTTTCGTCTCATATAGCTATCACTCATGCTTATATAGGACTATCTCTCTGGACCTATACGCGTTCATCGTCTCTCAGGTATCTCTCATGCTACCTGTATGTCGACAATGATCTTTTACCTTTGTAACACACTGACGGTACTCTCTCCCTCGACCTTCATCACTCTATCTCTCTCTAAATATATCTCACTCCCTGCTATGTCTCTCTAAGTATGATTCTCCATGTGGAATCTCTTTCTCTCACACAAACACAAAACTTTGTCTCTCGGGGTCTCATTTCTCTCTACTATTCCCATGTGTGCCACTCACACACCCCTCATACAGAGATGTCTTTCACTCCTTAGATATGAGAACCTACGACTCTTCCTCTTCAATATCTCTTTCTCACACACAAACACAAACTCTGTCTCCTAGGGTCTCATATTTCTCCATTGTTCTCTTGTATGTCACTCACACACACCCTCTCTCCCTAGAGATATCTTGCGTTCCCTTGTATGTCTCTCTAGCTATCACTCTCGTTGTGAAATATCTTTCTCTCTCGCAGAGACAAAACTCCGTCTCTCTGGATCTCATTTCTCTCTGATATCTGTTTGTACGTGACTCACATGCACCCTCTCTCTATCTCTCTCACACCCACACACATATCCAACATTCTGATCCACTCGACTCCTATCTCTAACGCACACTAGCTAGCATATTTATCTTTCTATTTATCTATTTCTCCATCAACCTTCTTTCTCGCCCTCACTCTTGATTCCTATCACGCACACTACATATGTTTCTCTCTACATGCAGTCAAGTGCCCTCTCACACACATATATAACTTCACCCTTTGAACCACCCTGACGGTCATCTCCAACACCCAAACTAGCGGATGTCCCTCTAGCTAGCATCTCCATCTCTGTATCTATCTGTAGTTTCTCCGTCAACATTTCTTTCTCGCACGGAGTCTTGCTTCCTATCACCCACACTATATATGTCTCTCCATACATATGCATTTATAGGTTGGTCTCTTTTGCACAATCGTTGCGCCTCACTCCCTATGCTCGCCATAGATGCATGCTCCAGCCCACGCTACTATCTCTTAAAGACAAAAACACATGCTCAATTGTCAGGCCTTCTTCCCTGCATTATCACATGCATGCATATTGTCATACCGATCCATCTCTCCCATTTCGTTGATCTTATGACTTATGTCTTCTTTCTTTTATCTCGATCATGCGCGCGCACACACACATCCCACGTATACATCTATACCTCTCACACATGCACATTCAAGGTCTCTATGTCTCCAGTCATAGTTAATTACCCTCAATCCTAACGCCACATCGAATCGTTCTCCTCTTTTGTGCACATAACTTCCGCTTGGATGGGTAAAACACACACTCACACTTAACAATCTCCTTCTAGCTACCCCCCCCCCCCGCCTCTCACTCTTCCCCTATATCCCTGAAACCAATAAGACCATCCCTTTGTTTAATTCCCGCCTACATGCACCATCGATAT